>NC_085021.1:22344264-22346764 GCF_963692335.1 Osmerus eperlanus | reverse complement strand
AAACATGAAGACTCAGAGAGCACATTTGTCACTAGCTTTGTGTGTGCGTGTGTGCACATGTGTATGTGAGAGTGTGTGAGTGAATGAGCTTTGTGATGTGTGTGTGTGTCAACATGTTAGTACGTGTGTGTGCAGATGAGTATGTGTTCCAGCATGTGAGAGTGCATTTGTGTGTGTGACTGTGTGTGTGTGACTGTGTGTGTGTGTGTGCATCAGCAGATTAATTATGGAAACTTGCTGCAAGATTTCTGAAGCTACAAGAACAGCAGTTAGCTGTGCCACACACACGCCAGGTGTCTACCCACAATGCAGTGCGGCAAGAACGTGAGGTTAAAGGTCACGAGGGTTGGGGGAAGGGGAAGGTAAAAGTGTGGAAAGTGGATGGAGGGAAGGAGGAAGAGAGTAGGAAGGGAAGGAGAGGGTCAGAGGGAGGGAGGAAGGAAGAGGAGGAGAGGAGGGAGGGATGGATGGAGGGAGGAAGAAGAGGAGGAGAGGAGGAGGGATGGAGGGAGGGAGGAAGAGGAGGAGAGGAGGGAGGGATGGAGGGGAGGGAGGAAGAGGAGGAGAGGAGGGAGGGGATGGAGGGGAGGAAGAGGAGGAGAGGAGGGAGGGAATGGAGGGAGGAAGAGGAGAGAGGAGGGAGGGATGTGGAGGGAGGAAGAGGAGGAGAGGAGGAGAGGAGGGAGGGATGGAGGGAGGAAGATGAGGAGAGGAGGGAGGGATGGAGGGAGGAAGAGGAGGAGAGGAGGAGAGGAGGGAGGGATGGATGGAGGAAGAGGAGGAGAGGAAGGAGGGATGGAGGGAGGAAGATGAGGAGAGGAGGGAGGGAGGAAGAGGAGGAGAGGAGGGAGGGATGGAGGGAGGAAGAGGAGGAGAGGAGGGAGGGAGGAAGAGGAGGAGAGGAGGAGGGATGGAGGGAGGAAGAGGGAAGAGGAGGAGAGGAGGGAGGGATGGAGGGAGGAAGAGGAGGAGAGGAGGGAGGATGGAGGGAGGAAGAGGAGAGAGGAGGAGAGGAGGGAGGGATGGAGGGAGGAAGAGGAGGAGAGGAGGGAGGGATGGAGGGAGGAAGAGGAGGAGAGGAGGGAGGGCTGGAGGGAGGAAGAGGAGGAGAGGAGGGAGAGGAGGGAGGGGATGGAGGGAGGAAGAGGAGGAGAGGAGGGAGGGATGGAGGGAGGAAGAGGAGGACAAGGAGGGAGGGATGGAGGGAGGAAGATGAGGAAGAGGAGGAGAGGAGGGAGGGATGGAGGGAGGAAGAGGAGGAGAGGAGGGAGGGATGGAGGGAGGAAGAGGAGGAGAGGAGGGAGGGATGGAGGGAGGAAGAGGAGGAGAGGAGGGATGGAGGGAGGAAGATGGAATCTGTCTGCTCATGCAGCAGGAGTACATGTGGACTGGGGGAAGGGGACTGGGGGAAGGGGACCTGGGGGAAGGGTCTTATGTGAAACATAACATGGGAGAGTTTCTGTCTGTGTGTGTGTGTGTGTGTGAGTGTGTGTGTGTGAGTGTGTGTGTGTGTGTGTGTGTGTGTGAGTGTGTGAGTGTGTGTGTGTGTGTGTGTGTGAGTGGTGTGAGTGTGTGAGTGTGTGAGTGTGTGTGTGTGTGTGTGTGTGTGTGTGTGTGTGTGTGATGGAACCAGGTCAGGTGTAGTGGGGTGCCTTCCACTCTGCTGAGTAGCATGACACAGTAAGAGATTGGTGCTTATTAGACTGGATTGCATCTTCTCTGGGTCCAGGGACTGAGAGGAGAGAGAGAAATAGAGAAAGAGAGAGAGAGAACGAGAGATAAAGAGAGAGATAAAGAGAGATAGAAAAGGAGAGCGAAAGAGAGAGAAAGATGAAGAGAAAGGTATAGAGGAATAGAGACAGATAGATCTCGTTTGAGATATATGGAGATAGATAGAGACAGAGACAGAGAAGGAAGGAGGGAAGTTGAAGGAGAAAGATCTAGAATCCCATATCAAGATCCACAGTAGAACGCAGCATTCTTCTAGAACTCCAGCAGCGTGGTTCTAGAACTCCAGCAGCGTGGTTCTAGAACTCCAGCAGCGTGGTTCTAGAACTCCAGCAGCGTGGTTCTAGAACTCCAGCAGCGTGGGTCTAGCGGAGACTCACAAAGCTGCCTATCTCCTGTGCTGGAGGAGAGTCCAGTCATTCTGCACACACACACACACACTCACCCACACACATACAGAGACACTCCAGACACCCCAGGCAAACAGCAGTGTGTGTGTGTGTGTTTGTGTGTCAGGATGTTGCAGTGGTGAAACAGTGTTAGGGGTCATGTGATTGGCTACTGACTGGGAGACAGGAAGTGGCTGTAATAACACAGTAAGCTGTTTTACATGCCCCAGTTGTCAGTGTGTGTGTGTGCGTGTGCGTTAGTCTCCGTTTGTGTGTGTCTGATACTAGTAATGTTCAAAATAATGTTCAATGTAACATCTCAACACTTGTTACAACACACTCCATCAACTTAAACTTTCAACTTTCTTGTCAGGAGAAACGTT
>NC_085021.1:22229264-22341764 GCF_963692335.1 Osmerus eperlanus | reverse complement strand
TGTATGTGCCAAAGACATAAGTGGACTGACACACATGCACGCACACACACACACACATAAACCCAGACACTATAGACTGCCAAATGTCAGTTGAGATCTAGGCCAGTTTGCCGACAGGCACGTTCCACAGACGCCTATCAGGCCAGATGAGGCCCCCCAGCCAAGCATGTGGTTACCACGGTGACCCCTCTCTCTTTGCCACCAATCAAAGCGGTAACCGTGGAGATGGATGGTCTGGATGGAATGTCACATGGAATTACCCCAACAGGGGAGGAGCGGGGTGGGGGTTGGGGTTATATGGTGTGTGTGTAAATGTGTGTTTGTGTAAGTGTGTGTGTGTGTGTGTTTAGAGGTTGAGAAGGAATTATGCAGTCCTGTGGTAGCTTATGGCACTGTGGTGGTTAAGTAGTCTGATTTCTTTGTCTGTCCTGGTCTGGTCTTGGTCCTGGTCTGGTCCTGGTCTAGTCTTGGTCTAGTCTTGGTCTAGCCCTGGTCTGGTCCTAGTCTAGTCTTGGTATAGTCTTGGTCTAGTCTTGGTCTAGCCCTGGTCTGGTCCTGGTCTGGTACTGGTACTGGTGGTCTGGTCCTGGTCTAGTGTTGGTCTGGTCCTGGTCTGGTCTGTGTGATGGAGGGGTCAGTGTGTGTTTATGTGTGTGATGACACTTCACAGTCCATTAGCCCCATAGAGCAGCATGAGGCTTGGAGCTGCTCTTTGGAGCTTCTCTAGTTACACCGGCTAGTCCTGCTGAGCACACACATACACTCACACACCCTCTCTACACCCATCCAACACCCTCTCTACACCCATCCAACACCCTCTCTACACCCATCCAACACCCTCTCTACATCCATCCAACTCTGTCTCTTCCATTTTCTCCCTCTTCACTCTTTCTCTCTCCCTCTCTCCATCTCCCTCCCTCACCCTCTCTTGCCATTTCTTGTTCCTTCCAACTCTCTCCCCCCTTCTCTCTCACACATTCTCCCCCTTCACTCTCTTTCTCTCTTCCTCTTTCCCTCCCTCCCTCCCTCCCTCCCTCTTTCCCTCTCTGCTCCTTCTCTCTCCCCCCTCTCTCTCTCCCCCCTCTCTCCCCCTTCTCTCTCTCCCCCCTCTCTGCTCCCCCTCTCTGCTCCCTCTCTCTCTCTCTCTTAGTAGTGTTTCTGGTCTGTCCTCTGTCCCTCAGACATACTTAAGGTCAGACGTCAACATCTTCTGCATGTTAACGGTTCTTTATGGAGCACTCGCAGACCACCAAAACACACTCCACCCACACAGAGAGGGAGGAGGAAAGGGGAGATACGGAGATGGAGATGGGATAGCGTGAGGAGGAGGAGCGAGGAGAAGGGGAAAGAGGGAGGGGGATAGGGGGAGGGGGGGAGGAGAGGAGCAAAGAAGGATTGCTTGGTGTAAATCTTCCTTAGTTGAAAGGTCCAGATTTACACCCTGGTCTGTGGCTGCTGGTTAATAAGAGAATGGAACACATCCCATCTGCAACCTCTACACACACACACACACACACATACTTCTGTACCAAACATACCTCTAAACTCATACAAACTGCAAAACACAGAGAGATAGAGAGAGACTTCTTGTTAATCATAGAACATAACCCCTTCTTACAGCCAATCAGATGAGATCTTTAAGTTCCTGTGGTCTCAGATAGTTAACCTGTTAAAGAGCCTTGAACTTTACAAACAGCATAGTATCAATCATACACGCACAAGCATGCACACACACACATAGGTATACACACACCCACACATCAGGAAGTTGTGAGGACAGGTTGAGAACCAGGAACGTCTGAACGTGCTGATTGGTTTATGTATTGATGATGCTCTGCTTGTCCAGCGCTCCTCCGGTCAAAAGGTCGGCCTCTGACAAGCTGGGGAGGGGGAGGGAGGGATGGGAGGGATGGGAGGGAGGGATGGGAGGGATGGGGAGGGGGAGTAAGAGGAGAGGGCAGTAGATCCAACCCCCTTTAACTGTCAGGAGTCATAAAGGGTGTTTTATAACACAGTTACGTTGCCCGAGGAAAGAGAAAGAGTTCATTTCAACCCACCCCGCTGTGTGTGTGTGTATGCATGTGTTGAGTATGAGTGTGGGTGTGGGTGAGTGTGTGTGGTGTACGTGTGTACCTGTGTGTGTGTGGGTGCGCATGTGTGTGTGTCTGCCTGTCCTGTTTGTACAGAGTGGTTTATAGGTGCTTGGCAGATGCCTTTGATGAAGCTCCCCAGCTGAACCATGTTCCTTTATGAGTCTGCTGTCCTACTCAGCCCTCAAGGTTACACACACACACCTCCATCCCCGGTCACACACACACCTCCACACCCCAACCACACACTTCTACTCCCTGACCACACACACACACCACCCCTGACCACACACACACCACCCCTGCTCCACACACACCTTTACTCCAGCCCCATCCTCCTCTTTCCACTTGGAATCTTACTCAACAACAGACTTCTCTCCTCCCCTCTAGGCTGTGTCCACTCTGTGTGTGTGTGTGTGTGTGTGTGTGTGTGTGTGTTGTGTGTGTGTGTGTGTGTAACACTATCAGGAGTTCCCCCTGAGGCAGGAATCATGGTCACAGACAATAAGATCAAAACCACCAACCACCTCACCTGAGGGAGTGTGTGTGTGTGTGTGACTGTGTGTGTGTGTGTGTGTGAATGTGTGTGTCATGTGGATGCTAGCTGATCCCTGCTGTCAGTGTGTAGTTGTGTTCCTGATGTCGAGGGATCACTGTTAGACATCCTCACATCTCCTGAGGCCTGACATGCAGACAATAGACTTTCAACAGACCCTCGACTCTCTCTCCCCCTCTCTTTCTTTTGTCTTTCACTCTTTCTCTCTCTCTCCCCCCTTTCTCTCTCTCCCCCTCTTTCTTTCTCTCTCCCCCCTCTTTCTTTCTCTCTCCCCCTCTTTCTCTCTCTCTCCCCCCTCTTTCTCTCTCTCTCCCCCCTCTTTCTCTCTCTCCCCCCTCTTTCTCTCTCTCTCCCCCCTCTTTCTCTCTCTCTCCCCCTCTTTCTTTCTCTCTCCCCCCTTTCTCTCTCTCTCCCCCTCTTTCTCTCTCTCCCCCCTCTTTCTCTCTCTCTCCCCCTCTTTCTTTCTCTCTCCCCCCTCTTTCTTTCTCTCTCCCCCCTCTTTCTCTCTCTCCCCCTCTTTCTTTGGTCTCTCCCCCTCTTTCTTTGGTCTCTCTCTCTCTTCTACTTTCTACTTTCTCTCCTCCCTATTCTTTCCTATGCCTCTCTTCTTGTCTCTTGTTCCCAATGTTCTTCTCCCCCCCACCCCCCAGCCATGTCTGATTCCGTCTCAGTGTTCAGTTGCGTCATCATAGGACCCTGCAGCAGACAGCCACCAGGGAACACGTACAACTATTGCCCCAAACCCCTACATCACTACGCTTTTATCTCCCTTAATGTGTGTGCTTGTGTGTGTGTGTGTGTGTGTGTGTGTGTGTGTGTGTGTGTGTGTGTGTGCGTGTGTCTGTGTGCGCGCATAGGCCTATGTGTGCTTGTATGTTCTGTGCCGAGAAATGGTGACAGCCAAACCACCGTCTTTTTACTTCGCTGCCATTTAATTAGCCTTGACGATCAAACCGCCAGCAGCGCGTTACAGATCCGTCCTCCGTCTTCCCCCCCCAAGAAACAATCAAGACGCTGCCTGTGACTCCCCCGCTATCCGGTTTAATTCTGGTTCTCCACAACAAGAGACTGGATCTGAAATAACAGAACACAAACACGAATAACCAGTTGTAACATACAAAGTCCCCAATAAAGTGTTTCAACTGCTCGGTAAGGTAAGTTGTGGGCAATTTATGATTTATGATATGATCACATCAGCTCTGTATTCCGTTTCACGAATTTATAGAAAATAATGGTTTTTAGACACAAACGAATAGGTAGGTGTCGGTGTCCAATTCAGCTTTAAGTAGGCTACTCAAGCTCATTTCTGGGAATTCACAATTAAGCATTTGTCGTCACTTAGTGGTGGACCGTGTTACTGCGTACAGACTAATCGAAAGAATCAAATGTAATAGTACAAATTAAAAAACGTTTACAAAACCAATTGATATTTTAGCAACACACCGGAATTATATTTAAGTCTAGCTTCTTGTCGTTATTAAGTGTAGACAGTCTTTTGTGCCTTTTTTACGTCCTGTTAAAAGTGAAAGGATACCGTGGCGTGGGTAGGAACGTCGTAGGTTGTTTCCGTAGGTTCAGTCGGACCTTTCATTCAATGGGCATTTGAAAATGGCGGACCAGGACGAGTCGGTGAGGGAGTTCGTTGCAGTTACTGATGTTGACGAAGAAAGGGCCCGGTTTTTCTTAGAGTCTGCCGGTTGGGATCTGCAGGTACGGGATAATCTCATCCCCCGCCGAGTTACACAGAATCCAATAAAAGAATGGAAGTTTGTACAACAAAAGACTGCTGCCAGTCTAGTTAATGCTGGCTAACTAGCTAGCTGGTAGTAGCAGGCTAGCGAGCGAGCTAGCTAGCGACGATGCCGGGGATTTGTGCAAGTCACTCTTTGACAATGGCTATAGCTAGCTTGGCCACATTACGGTCTAATTTTCTGTTGTATTTTGAAACATCTAGGCAGAACCAGCTAGATAAATGCTAGAATAAAGTCCGCTGGATATTATTTGTTCATCTAGCTCGTGAGTTGTCATTCAGTTGAATGTTTAATCTTAACCGCTAGCATCACTAGCTGAACGTAACGTTAGAAGCTAGCTAATTCTGAGCTAGCCCCACCGTTTCAGTAACTCAACCTGTTCTCAGGGTAGCTAGTCTAGCTTGATATCTCTTTGTTAGCTAGCGTAATGTAATCATGAATACGCCAATACTCGAGCTAGCTAGCTAATTCTGAATATTTTAAGTAACTAACGTTCAGTCGACTCCGTGTCTCTGTCGTCACAGCTTGCCCTCGCAAGTTTCTTTGAAGACGGAGCAGAAGATGACATCGTGACGCTTCCTCCGCCGGAGACCGGCGGTTCGTCCGCTCCTCGGCCTGCGGCGCCCAGGTAGACACCGGGAGACACACAACTTGAAACACATTTGAAGTCATTCGGTTCAAATGTTTAGAGGATGTGTTTTGTGACCTGTCAAGGGTTGATGATTAACGATTGATTGAATGTTTGTCTCGGACAGTAGTCAGCCCAGGGTGACATCGTTCAGAGATCTGATGCACGAGGAGGAGGATGACAGTGATGAAGAGGAGGGGCAAAGGTGAGCACACACACACACCTTGTGGTTCTAGAATGTGCACAACCTTTCTCAGCTCTCTGTTCAGTGTGGGCCCTTTGTGCAATGTTATGCTGCCTCGACAGATTCTGCGTGGTGTGTGGCTGCAGTGTTGCTGCATCAGATTGACTCACCTTTCTTCTCGCTCGCTCTCTCTCTCTCTCATATCCCCCTCCTCCCATTCCCCATTTTTCCTTCCTCTCTCCCTCTCATCTCTCCTTCCCCCCCGCCCCAGGTTCTTTGCCGGGGGTTCGGAGCGCAGCGGCCAACAGATCGTGGGGCCGCCCAAGAAGAAGAGCTCCAATGAGGTGGTGGAGGACCTGTTCAAGGGGGCCAAGGAGCACGGGGCTGTGCCTGTGGAGAAGGCTGGCCGGGGGCCGGGGGAACCCAGCAGGGCCCGGGTAAGACTCCCTCCACACCATCCAGTGCCACTGCTGGATGAAAACACAGCGACGTTTAGTTTCCTGTTGTTCTAGCTCCTTTAATGCTCTCTCTCTCTCTGCCTCTTTTTGCCCCTAATCCCTGACGTTCTCTCTCTGTGTCTTTCCCCCTTCCTCTGCCCTCCTTATCTCCCTCACCTCTCCTTGTCTCCATTCCCCCTCACCTCCTCTCCCATTGTCCTCTCTCCCCCCCTCTCTCTCCCCCCTACAGGCGTTTGGAGGAGGAGGCTATCGTCTGGGTGCCGCCCCAGAGGAGCAGTCAGCCTACGTGTCTGGGGAGAGGAGAGGCGCCAACAACCAACAGGATGTGAGTGGCTCAGATTTCCTGCTCACATTCATCTCTGGTTGGCTGCCGTAGAGCCTCGCTGGTCACTCTGATCTCTGATTGGCTGCCTTATAGATTTTTACTGATCATGTTCGTCTCTGATAGGCTTCTATAGATCCTTACTGGTGATATTTACATCTGATTGGCTGCCATAGAGTCCTACTGGTCACATTCATCTCTGATTGGCTGTAGTATAACTACTAGGCACTTTCAAGACTGGCTGTCATAGATTCAACTCACCAGAATAATAATCTCCTCTGTAGCCTAGCAACACTACAGTGTTGTTCTGTTATAGTCTCTAGGTTGGAGCAAAACAACACGTGTGTTTCAGTACCAGGTGTCTGTGTGTGTTTCAGTACCAAGTATCTGTGTGTGTTTCAGTACCAGGTGTCTGTGTGTGTTTCAGTACCAGGTGTGTGTGTGTTTCAGGTACACGTGGTGTTGAAATTATGGAAGACTGGTTTCAGCCTTGACGAAGGTGAGCTCCGGAACTACAGTGACCCAGGCAACGCCATCTTCCTGGAATCCATCCGCAGGGGGCAAGTACAGCCTGATTGGAATTACAACCGGCTGGTTGGAATTGTTAAATTCAACTAGAGAGGGTACAATTTCTGGGGAAATTGTAGGGTGTGCTTGCTTGCGTCGGTTGCACAGGGGTCCGTTTTTGAATTACATTTTTACAACTGATATTTCTGTATATTTTATATAAAAATGCATACTTATTATTTATAAAGATTACATAGATTTAAAAGCATTTTTTTGTGCTGCTCGTTTACAACTGAAAATACGAGTGAAGTGTAGAAATCTGATCAATGTCTTCTCATTTCCCCTGCAAGAGGCAGCCTCATAGCTGAATCAACGAATAAATTTGGCAGACCGGTGTAAAAATGGACCTAATCTCTATGACTTAAACGTAATTTTAAGTTTTTCCCCTTCTCATGATATTTTCAGGCATTTAGCCTACTCATATTGCATTCATTCATTAATAAATAACCCCCTTTGAAGATTATTCTACGACGTTACCGGCAGTAGAAGATGGAATCGTGATTCAAACAGTACCATCTGCTAACTGAAAATATGCCCCCAAAAACGTAAATAAACTTGACATTTATTCAGTGGAAAATCGCTCATTCATAAAAAGCTCACTGGTAGCGATCAGTCAGTAACAACGCAAAATGCGATATAGCCCTGTGTGGAGAAGCTGCCCCGGTAAATTGTACTACTACAGTACAGTACTAGACTACTGCTGTGTTCGTCTTGGTAGCGATTGCGTTGGTTGAATTCGATTCAACGTTCCGTTGTACGGTTTAGGCTGAAATTAATTATTTTTATGAACAGATTGACAACGTTTAGACTGTGGCAATGAAGTTAAGGTTAGTAGTTAGATAGATTTTTGATTTAAGTAAGGAGAGTGCCGAACATGTTCTGTCGCCGTTTGACTTCCTAAACAGCTGTGTCTCGCGTAGGCTACAGCGTTTCAGTGAGCAACACTGGTTTGAAACCACAGGTAATGATAATTTCACCCACAAATCGTTTACTTGTAATGTAATGTCATAATAAATCCTACAACGAAAATGTATTTGTGAGGAATGTTTATTTTAACGATTGAAAACAGATGCATCATAGACCACTGTAGTATGTGTTGCCCGGGCAACAGAGGCTAATGTCATGGTGCTAATACTTCAGTGACATAGTAGACTACTGTTTCCGAAAGTAGATGTACTTCCTTAATAAAATCAGCTTATATTGTACATTACACGTCACAATTGTGTGTCATATCACAAAGTAAAATTAGTAAATAGTTATCACCCAGGCCTCTTTGCTTGTGGCGTTTCTGCAGCTGCCTTGCAGTAAAGCAGTTAGCTTAGCTATCTCCCAGAAGTTAACGAGCTGCTAAACTAATGTTTTGCTAGAGGTAGTCACGCGAGTTTTCGTGACGTTAGTGACGTAAGTAGCGTCATTGACTGTGGCTAGCAAGTTAGCCACCGTTAGCTTCACTTTTCGCCACAAAAACTTAATTTCCACTTAAACCATGCAACGGAACGTAAATCCCAATAGATGCAACTCAATCGCTACCAAGACGAAACTTTTGACACCTAGGTTGTCTATGCAGGCCAAATATTGACTGAGTTTTAGGGGGCCAAAAAAAATAATAAAATAATATATGTGAGAGAACAAAGGTTGTGCCCTTGCCGAAGGCAAAGCACACCCAAATATGTCTACTGTTTGCAAAGTGTTGCTAATAGTTGCTCTGTGTGTGCACACATCTGTGTGTGTGTGTGTGTGTATGCGCGCTGCAGGGAGATTCCCCTGGAGCTGAGGCAGCGGTCTAGGGGAGGGCAGGTGAACCTGGACATGGAGGACCACAGGGATGAAGACTTCTCCAAACCCAAGGTGGCCTTCAAGGCCTTCGGGGGGGAGGGACAGAAGCTGGGCAGGTGAGCCTATTGGCCGGTCTAGTAGCTAGGTGCTGCTAACCACAAAGCTAGCTAGGGACTGCTAACCACAGAGCTAGCTAGGTGCTGCTAACCACAAAGCTAGCTAGGGACTGCTAACCACAGAGCTAGTTAGGGACTGCTAACCACAGAGCTAGTTAGGGACTGCTAACCACAGAGCTAGCTAGGGACTGCTAACCACAGAGCTAGCTAGGGACTGCTAACCACAGAGCTAGTTAGGGACTGCTAACCACAGAGCTAGTTAGGGACTACTAACCACAGAGCTAGCTAGGGACTGCTAACCACAGAGCTAGCTAGGGACTGCTAACCACAGAGCTAGCTAGGGACTGCTAACCACAGAGCTAGCTAGGTCTAGCTAACCACAGAGGTATTTAGCAGAATATATACTGACATT
This sequence comes from Osmerus eperlanus, assembly GCF_963692335.1. Lineage (NCBI taxonomy): Eukaryota > Metazoa > Chordata > Actinopteri > Osmeriformes > Osmeridae > Osmerus > Osmerus eperlanus. The sequence continues at coordinate 22,332,904 of NC_085021.1, read as the reverse complement.
TTCATTTAAAATACTATTTAACTTAGGAATGGCTGTAATGCAGTGTAATCTCATAGTGCCTCTATCCAAACACTGGGATCTCATTTCCAGAAAACTCATTATCCAGCATCTAATCTCCCATCAACATTAGCTAGGAATGTGTGTCTTGGCTGTAGTTCCATATTTCCACCACTAGATGGCAGTAAAGGCTCTGTGTCTAACCAAGCTACTGGAAGTCTTACCTCTTTGTGTGTTTTTTCCCCCCACCTGACCTGACGCCAGCGCCACCCCAGACCTGGTGTCGTTGCCATCGGCGCTGGGCCCCCAGGCCGACCGGGCCGCCAGCGAAGCCCAGGCCAGCTCCTCCGTGACCCTTGACCCCTCACAGCCCGTCACCAGCATCCAGATCCGACTGGCCGATGGGGGGCGGCTGGTGCAGAAGTTTAACCACACCCACAGGTAAGCTGGGAGAGGGGGCTGGGGTCAGAGGTGAGGGGCTGGGTTGGGGTCAGGGGATGTGGAGAGGGGGCTGGGGTCAGAGGTGAGGGGCTGGGGTCAGGAGATGTGGAGAAGGGGCTGGGGTCAGAGGTGAGGGGTTGTGGTCAGGGGATGTGGAGAAGGGGCTGGGGTCAGAGGTGAGGGGCTGGGTTGGGGTTAGGGGATGTGGAGAGGGGGCTGGGGTCAGAGGTGAGGGGCTGGGCTGGATTGGGGTCAGGGGATGTGGAGAGGGGGCTGGGGTCAGAGGTGAGGGGCTGGGTTGGGGTCAGGGGATGTGGAGAGGGGGCTGGGGTCAGAGGTGAGGGTTGGGGTTAGGGGATGTGGAGAGGGGGCTGGGGTTAGAGGTGAGGGCTGGTTTGGGGTCAAGGGATGTGGAGAGGGGCTGGGGTCAGAGTTGAGGGCTGGTTTGGGGTCAGGGGATGTGGAGAGGGTCTGGGGTCAGAGGTGAGGCGCTGGGTTGGGGTTAGGGGATGTGGAGAGGGGGCTGGGGTCCGGACTAGGGTTAGTAGACAGGGCTGGGGTCAGGACTGGAGAGAGGGCTTTGCTGAGCAAAGTCTTCAGTTTAAGACTTTCTCCAACAGCCCAATGTATTATGAGCAGAGTGATAGAACAGACCTCCTCGTACATGATGAAGCTGCTCTGGTGTGTCTGTGTACTGAGAACTGATGAAGCTGCTCTGGTGTGTCTGTGTACTGAGACCTGATGAAGCTGCTCTGGTGTGTCTGTGTACTGAGACCTGATGAAGCTGCTCTGGTGTGTCTGTGTACTGAGACCTGATGAAGCTGCTCTGGTGTGTCTGTGTACTGAGACCTGATGGAGCTGCTCTGGTGTCTGTGTCTCTCCCAGCGTGTCCGACGTGCGCCAGTTCCTGGTCGCTGCCCGCCCCAACATGGCCGCCACCGAGTTCGTTCTCATGACGACGTTCCCCAACAAGGAGCTGGTGGACGAGAGCCAGAGCCTGAGAGACGCCAACCTGCTGAACGCTGTCATCGTGCAGCGGCTAAAGTGATGAGCCCCCCCTGCTGGCCGCGCCCAGGCACAGCACGCCACCAACGCCTCCCACTCTCAAAGGACTTGTTATGAATGGACTGCTAATTCCTTTATTTTGTTTTCTATAGTGGTGCATTATACATGATCCCCCACCCTGTTCCTCCCCCTCGTTCTGCTGTGGTCTGGGTGGAGTCCTGGACGGGGATGAAGCTGGCTGTGGACAGGATGAGAGGATGAGGGATATAGAGAATGATGTGGTGATGCGTTCCTAGGGTTTGGTGACCAGGCTGGAGGGTGTAACCTCACAGTAAGGGAATGGTTGCCGGGTTTAGAAGGCCTCCTGGTTCCGTGTTCCATGTCTACATTCTACAGGTTCTGATCGGCAGAGTTCTGTGAGCGGAGCATTTCCGTATCTGCGTTCTGTCATCGCCACGGGGACCAGCCAGGGGCATTCTGAGCCTAAACAGGCTAGAAAGCTCTGTAAAGAGATGTTCAATACACGTCCTCCAGCCTGCACTGTGTTTGTCCCTCCCTGTCCCAGCTCTCCCCTCTTCTTGTCCATCTTCTGGTCTCTTCCCCCCCCCCCCCCCTCCCCTGGTCCCGCCTCCCCCTGGTCCACGTTCGAGATAACCTCTCCTTCTGGTGTTGCTAATGCTACACTGCAGACACACCAGCCCACAGCTCTCTCCCTGCTAACCAGCCCCATGGAAGCCTTGTGCTCATCACCTACAACACCACAAACCCAGCCCCAAAAATAAGAAAATACAAAAAAAGATTGAATTATTTTTTTAACTGACTTTTTTTTTTCTTCTTTCATTTCTTTACTTTACAGATGCCAGGATTATAAATCCCCTGTAAAGACAAAGTGGGATTTTGATGTGTATAACATTAACATTTAGATTGCTTTACTATCAAACCAATGGTTTAACATATAGCTCACTTGGGTTGTAGATTGTTGACACTGGGATTCGACAAACAGGCTGATATGTACCGATCTCTCTATGCACGGGGCCTAAACGGAACCAACGGGATGATTGTTTGGACCTCTGGAAAACGAATAAAATCTTTTTGTTTGATGTAAAAGAACGTCCAGTAATATTTTTCTTTTCTACCAACTTTTCTTTCTTCACTGGTTATTACCCCATGCTCTTAAACGGATTTTGACATTTACATTTCCTCATTTTCAAATGTGTAGTGTTCAGACCCTTGTTTTGTTCCTCACATGATGTAAGCATCTAGTGGGGCGTGGTCAGACAAGTTTTAGATTTGCAGAAGTTGGACAATATCTGGTTTGTGGTTTAAAGTTCAAACGATTAACGTCATGCCAAGGATATAGTCTACATTTTCTGCGGAATCTGAACTACAGGCTTCAGGGATGATGGCAGAAAATGATGTAGTGGAGGACTGTCCGCTCAACGAGAAGTATCCGATTTCAACAGAGAATGAAGATGCTAAAACGGTGGGTTGCGATGTTTTGGATTTTGCATGGATTGAATGGACACTAAATTAGTCTTTGACCGTTTCAGTCGCCTGCCATAAAAATGACTCAAAGGCCCAAGATCATAGACGATTCTAGGTTTTAAAACGGGAGGTGCAAAGGGTAGTGACATTTATTTTTTGCATACCTAAAACATGCTCAAAATATCTTTAATCTTTAAATTATATTAATCAGAGTAAAACAACAATCATTTGATCGTTTTTTTACATGAATTTTTTAAATGTAAATGTTTTCATCCCAACAGTAGCACCCGCGGTAAAATCGACTATGCCCAAGATGCATTACTTTTATACGGGGTCTAAATATTAATTTTAAAATGTATAAGCCTACAATGTCTACGTATTTAGTCCTAAATACCTAAATAAGTTATTTGTCTCAAATGTGAGAAAAGCGGAGTGAGAGAATGCGCAGCTGTTTGGATGTAGCCTAATTATATGCTAGTGTTCTTGGGGTTCGAATAGACTAACCTATTCCGTGCCTAGTTCGCAATTTCATAAAGTAGTCTGTTAAACCTGTTGCTATTCTGTTATAATCCTACGGCATAGTAGGCCTATTTCCATTCAATTATTTTTAAGCATTTCGTGAATTAACTAGCGATTATCTGTGTAAACGATTTATGCAGTGGCTCGTGGTCTTTTAAGGAAACGGAAAGGAAAAAAACTTTGGGAGTCAGATCTTCACCCGATAGCGTAGCGAGTCTAATGCCCGTGGGGAAAGGAAATGAATATGAAATGGCTATAGGCTACTAGGAATTTTAAGCTATGATGAGGTCACATAGTCTAGTATAAAGTAGCTGGCATTCTGTCAGTCAACCATCCCCCGTCCTCCTTATGCACCATCGATTGATTATTTTTATGGTGGTCGTGTGTCGACAAATATTATTGTAGCTACTATAATTATCTCGATGTGTCTGTTTGATGTATTTGCGCTCTTTTTTGTGTAATTTCAATTATTACATGTCACACTATGTTATCTAATAGGCCTACATAGATTGGCCTATGCCTACAGAATAAAAGCAATCTAGGCTGGAGATCTGAAAAATGGATCAAGTTAAATATGATTAAATCAGACCAATCAATCTTCGTAAGCCTTGAGGTTGTGCGTTGCAGAAGCGACAAGCTGGCATCCCGCTCTCCAGGAAGCTGTGCTACGCGGTGGGAGGCGTTCCCTACCAGATGACACTGAACGCTAAAGGTCTCTTCATGCAGATCTTCCTACTGGACGTGGTGCAGGTCAGTGATACCCCAGGTGCAGGTCAGTGATACCCCAGGTGCAGGTCAGTGATACCCCGGGTGCAGGTCAGTGATACCCCAGGTGCAGGTCAGTGATGCCCCTGGTTGGTGAAGTCTTTAAAGACAGGGTATAGGTACGTTTGGAGAACCTAGCATTTTTTGCTTGAGTTTGAAAGGGTTCAAACCAAAATATCCCACCTGCTCCTTCAAAGCCACTCCTCCAAAACACATGAACTGCCTGTCTACTGCTGGGAGGCAGACAGACAGGAACACACTGCCTGTCTACTGCTGGGAGGCAGACAGACAGGAACACACTGCCTGTCTACTGCTGGGAGGCAGACAGACAGGAACACACTGCCTGTCTGCTGCTGGGAGGCAGACAGACAGGAACACACTGCCTGTCTGCTGCTGGGAGGCAGACAGACAGACAGGAACACACTGCCTGTCTGCTGCTGGGAGGCAGACAGACAGACAGGAACACACTGTCTGTCTGCTGCTGGGAGGCAGACAGACAGGAACACACTGTCTGTCTGCTGCTGGGAGGCAGACAGACAGACAGGAACACACTGCCTCTCTACTGCTGGGAGGCAGACAGACAGGAACACACTGCCTGTCTACTGCTGGGAGGCAGACAGACAGGAACACACTGCCTGTCTGCTGCTGGGAGGCAGACAGACAGACAGGAACACACTGCCTGTCTGCTGCTGGGAGGCAGACAGACAGACAGGAACACACTGTCTGTCTGCTGCTGGGAGGCAGACAGACAGGAACACACTGTCTGTCTGCTGCTGGGAGGCAGACAGACAGGAACACACTGCCTGTCTACTGCTGGGAGGCAGACAGACAGACAGGAACACACTGCCTGTCTGCTGCTGGGAGGCAGACAGACAGACAGGAACACACTGTCTGTCTGCTGCTGGGAGGCAGACAGACAGACAAGTAGCCCATCCAATCATTGCATTTTGTGTGCACTCACATAAGTGTGAGTCCTGCACATACAAAGCATCAAACAAATCTAAATATAATTCAAGTTTATTTGACCTTTGTTCTGCCCCCCCCCCCCCCTGCGCCCCACCTGCCCCCCCAATGCCCCCCCCAGATGGGTGCGTTCTATGCCTCCATCATCCTCTTCCTGGGACGGGCCTGGGACGCCCTCACAGACCCCCTGGTGGGATACCTCGTCAGCAGGAGCGGAAGGACACGCTTTGGCAAACTGATACCTTGGTGAATGACCTGTCTGTCTCTGACCTGTCTCTCTGACCTGCCTGTCTATCAAACTGTCTGACCTGTCTGCCTGTCTCTGACCTCTCTCTCTGACCTGTCTCTCTGACTTGTCTGTCTGCCTGTCTGTCTGTGTGTCTGCCTGTCTGTCTGTGTGTCTGTCTGTCTGTCTGTGTGTCTGCCTGTTTGACATGTCTGCCTGTCTGTCTGTGTGTCTGTCTGTCTGTGTGTCTGCCTGTCTGACCTGTCTGCCTGTCTGTCTGTGTGTCTGTCTGTCTGTGTGTCTGCCTGTCTGACCTGTCTGTCTGTGTCTGTCTGTCTGTCTGTCTGTGTGTCTGCCTGTCTGACCTGTCTGCCTGTCTGTCTGTGTGTCTGTCTGTGTGTCTGACCTGTCTGTGTGTCTGCCTGTCTGACCTGTCTGCCTGTCTGTCTGTCTGTCTGTCTGTGTGACCTGTCTCCCCCCAGGATCATATTCTCCATGCCTCTGGGGGTGCTGTCCTACGTCATGCTGTGGTTCACCCCCCAGGAAGTCACGTCTCCAGGATTCAGCTTCTCCTGGTTCTTCACATGGAACTGCCTCTTCGACCTGTTCATGAGTGTGAGTCTCCATGGAGACTATGGGATGTTTTCATGTGGTGTTCCTCACTAATGTGTGTGTGTGGTGTTCCTCACTAAGGTGTGTGTGTGTGTGGTGTGTGTGTGGTGTGTGTGTGGTGTGTGTGTGGTGTGTGGTGTGTGTGTGTGTGTGTGGTGTGTGGTGTGTGGTGTGTGTGTGTGTGTGTGGTGTGTGTGTGTGTTGTGTGTGTGTGTGTGTGGTGTGTGTGTGTGTGTTGTGTGTGTGTGTGTTGTGTGTGTGTGTGTGTGTGTGTGTGTGTGTGTGTGTGTGTGTGGTGTGTGTGTGTGGTGTGTGTGTGTGTGTGTGTGTGTGTGTGGTGTGTGTGGTGTGTGGTGTGTGGTGTGTGTGTGGTGTGTGGGTGTGTGGGTGTGTGGTGTGTGTGTGGTGTGTGGGTGTGTGTGTGGTGTGTGTGTGTGTGTGTGTGTGTGTGTGGTGTGTGGGTGTGTGTGTGGTGTGTGGGTGTGTGGTGTGGTGTGTGGTGTGTGTGTGTGGTGTGGTGTGGTGTGTTGTGTGTGTGTGTGTGTGTGGTGTGTGGTGTGGTGTGTGGTGTGTGTGTGTGGTGTGTGGTGTGTGTGTGTGTGTGTGGTGTGGTGTGGTGTGTGTGTGTGTGTGTGTGTGTGTGTGTACCTCTCCTCAGTGCTCCCACGTTCCCTTCTCCTCTCTCAACATGTTCCTGGGAGGAGACCAGAGGGACAGAGACTCTGCTACGAGCTACAGTAAGATGCACACCATCACACACACACACACTCTCACACACACTCCTACACCCTCACACACACTCATATACACACATACACACCCTCACACGCACACTTCAACAATTTTGCTGCTGACTCTGAGGTCTGTGTGGGTCATGGTGTATCCTCCCTCCCTCCCTCCCTCCCTCCCCTAAAGGGATGGGTATGGAGGTTTTTGCTACCCTGGCCGTAGCCCTGATCCAGGGTCAGATCGTGGGAGTGTACCATGCCAGGAAGGTCCTGGCCTGCAGCCAGATCAACAGCAGCGACACCCTTCTCCTCCAGAACGCCTCCGACACTCTCACTGACACTCTGCAGAACACGGTGAGGGCATGCAACCAAGCGCTGGGCACATCCATTATCCTGTCTCCATCTATCTCTTTGTGACACTGTATGTGTCTCTCTCTCTCTTTCTGTCTTTCTCTCTCTGTACCTTATTTATCCAGATAGGTCAGTTGAGAATCAATTCTCATTTTACAATGACGACCTGGAGAAACCAGGTCTGGGTTTAAAGGCCCATGGGGTCATTTCTTAAACAACAGTGTGGGTGGTTGTGAAGTGCTTTCTCTGAAAAAAGGAAGCAGAATTGCTTGACTTCCTGTGGTGGAGAGGTTTCTCTAAAGCAGCCTTTCTCAATTATTCTCCTCGGGCCCCCTTCCCTGCATGTTCTAGATGTTTCCCTGCTCCAACACACCTGATTGAAATGAAGGGGTCGTTATCAGGCTTCTGCTGAGCTTGATAATAACCTGTTCATTTCAATCAGGTATGCAACACTGCTGTAAAGGAGTGGAACTCTGTGATGGCTGTGTTTCCTTGTGAGTAACCACCTCTCCTGTGTTTCCTTGTGAGTAACCATCTCTCCTGTGTTTCCTTGTGAGTAACCATCTCTCCTGTGTTTCCTTGTGAGTAACCATCTCTCCTGTGTTTCCTTGTGAGTAACCATCTCTCCTGTGTTTCCTTGTGAGTAACCATCTCTCCTGTGTTTCCTTGTGAGTAACCATCTCTCCTGTGTTTCCTGGTGAGTAACCATCTCTCCTGTGTTTCCTTGTGAGTAACCATCTCTCCTGTGTTTCCTTGTGAGTAACCATCTCTTCTGTGTTTCCTTGTGAGTAACCATCTCTCCTGTGTTTTCTTGTGAGTAACCATCTCTCCTGTGTTTCCTTGTGAGTAACCATCTCTCCTGTGTTTCCTTGTGAGTAACCATCTCTCCTGTGTTTCCTTGTGAGTAACCATCTCTCCTGTGTTTCCTGGTGAGTAACCATCTCTCCTGTGTTTCCTGGTGAGTAACCATCTCTCCTGTGTTTCCTTGTGAGTAACCATCTCTCCTGTGTTTCCTTGTGAGTAACCATCTCTCCTGTGTTTCCTTGTGAGTAACCATCTCTCCTGTGTTTCCTTGTGAGTAACCATCTCTCCTGTGTTTCCTTGTGAGTAACCATCTCTCCTGTGTTTCCTTGTGAGTAACCATCTCTCCTGTGTTTCCTTGTGAGTAACCATCTCTCCTGTGTTTCCTTGTGAGTAACCATCTCTCCTGTGTTTCCTTGTGAGTAACCATCTCTCCTGTGTTTCCTTGTGAGTAACCATCTCTCCTGTGTTTCCTTGTGAGTAACCATCTCTCCTGTGTTTCCTGGTGAGTAACCATCTCTCCTGTGTTTCCTGGTGAGTAACCATCTCTCCTGTGTTTTCTTGTGAGTAACCATCTCTCCTGTGTTTCCTGGTGAGTAACCATCTCTCCTGTGTTTCCTTGTGAGTAACCATCTCTCCTGTGTTTCCTTGTGAGTAACCATCTCTCCTGTGTTTCCTTGTGAGTAACCATCTCTCCTGTGTTTCCTTGTGAGTAACCATCTCTCCTGTGTTTCCTTGTGAGTAACCATCTCTCCTGTGTTTCCTTGTGAGTAACCATCTCTCCTGTGTTTTCTTGTGAGTAACCATCTCTCCTGTGTTTCCTTGTGAGTAACCATCTCTCCTGTGTTTCCTTGTGAGTAACCATCTCTCCTGTGTTTCCTGGTGAGTAACCATCTCTCCTGTGTTTCCTGGTGAGTAACCATCTCTCCTGTGTTTCCTGGTGAGTAACCATCTCTCCTGTGTTTCCTGGTGAGTAACCATCTCTCCTGTGTTTCCTTGTGAGTAACCATCTCTCCTGTGTTTCCTTGTGAGTAACCATCTCTCCTGTGTTTCCTTGTGAGTAACCATCTCTCCTGTGTTTCCTGGTGAGTAACCATCTCTCCTGTCTCCAGAGGAGAGCCTATGTCCTGGCTGCTCTGGTCCTGGCAGGGTTCTACTTCCTGTGTGTCCTGATCCTCTTCCTGGGGGTCAAGGAGCAGCTGGGTAAGGGAAGCTACCACCTCCAGTAACATCTGGTAATCTGACCTTGTATAAGTAACGTGTTTATTTAGCAGATGCTTTTCTCTAAAGCGACCGACAGAGGGGGATTTGAACCTGGGGACCTCTTGATCTGCAGTCAAGCAATCTGCCACTGAGCTGTACTCATCCCCCCTCTCCCCCCCCCCCCCTGCCCGCCCCCTCCCCCAGCCCCCCTCAGCACGCTGGGCAGGGTCAGGATGTCCTACCTGTCAGGGATGAGGCTGGTGGTGGGACACACCCCCTACGTCCAGCTGGTGGCTGGCTTCCTGTTCAGCTCCATCGCTTTCCAGGTGGGCGGGGCCGGAGCCTGGGGGGGTGTGTGTTCTAATCTGACCTGTGTGTGTGTACTTGTGTGTGCACCTGTATGCATGTATACCTGTATGTATGTGTGTGTGTTTGTACCTGTATACATGTTTACCTACGTGTGTGTGTGTCCTGATGACCTCTGACCTCTCTCTGTGTGTCCTGATGACCTCTGACCTCCCTGTGTGTCCTGATGACCTCTGACCTCCCTGTGTGTCCTGATGACCTCTGACCTCTCTCTGTGTGTCCTGATGACCTCTGACCTCCCTGTGTGTCCTGATGACCTCTCTCTGTGTGTCCTGGTGAGCTCTGACCTCTCTGTGTGTCCTGATGAGCTCTGACCGCTCTGTGTGTCCTGATGACCTCTGACCTCTCTGTGTGTCCTAGATGGCCCAGGGGAGTTTTGCTCTGTTCTGCACCCATGTAGCAGGAGTAGGACAGTACTTCCAGCACATCATCCTCGTCCTGCTGGTCTCAGAAACACACACACACCTGTCACTCAGCTAGCCACAACACACACCCTCCTCCTGCTAAACAATAATGTTGACTTGGCAATTTTATTCATATTGATTGGTAGATTTTGGTTGTTTTTTTTGATAGATTTTGTTTTGATATACGGTGTATATATTTTTTAATTGGTTCAGTGACTGATCGATACATTTTGATTGGTTGGTCGACTGGTTGATCCTGATTGGTTGGTTGACTGGTTAATTGATTGATTGGTTGATCCTGATTGGTTGTGTGTGTGCCATGCAGGCGTCGGCCACAGTGAGCGTACCTCTGTGGCAGGCGGTGCTGCTGAGACTGGGCAAGAAGACCACCCTCTTCATCGGCCTCTCTGTCAGTTATTATTACACGTCTCGCTTTTTATTATATAGATATTGTTTTAATGTATATATTCTAAAACATTTTATTAAAAACATTTTTATTATTATTATTAGTAGTAATATTGTCAGGATTATAATTATTTGTCGTGTGTGTGTTCCAGATCTATGGGCCCGCCATCGGAGTCTTTGCCAGTGTGAATAACAACCTTCCTGTGTTCTTCATCATGGCTGTGTTTGCCGGGGGCAGCTTGGCTGTGCTTTACCTGCTGCCCTGGTGAGTATCTGTGTGTGTGTGTGTGTGCGACCTTGTTTAACCACACTTGTGGGGACCAAACGTCCTCACGAGTAAAGAGAAATATGAAAACCTTGACCTTGTGGGTCCTTTTGGTGGGGCCTGTCACTTTAAATGCTAATTCCAGGGGATTTTAGGGTTATAATTAGTGTCTGTGTGTGTATGTGGTGTCTGTCTGTGTGTGTGCAGGTCCATGCTCCCTGACGTGGTAGATGACTTCAAGGTGCAGAACCCCACCAGCACTGGCCTGGAACCCCTCTTCTTCTCCTGCTTTGTGTTCTTCAACAAGTTTGGAGGAGGACTGGCTGTGGGCATCTCCACCTTGGTGCTGCAGTAAGACACACACAGGCACTAATACACACACACACATACACACAGGCACTAATACACACACACACATACACACAGGCACTAATACATACACACATACACAGGCACTAATACATACACACACATACACAGGCACTAATACATACACACACACACACACATACACACAGGCACTAATACATACACACACACACAGGCACTAATACATACACACACACAGGCACTAATACATACACACACACACACACACAGGCACTAATACATACACACACATACACAGGCACTAATACATACACACACATACACAGGCACTAATACATACACACACATACACAGGCACTAATACATACACACACACACGCACTAATACATACACACACACACACACAGGCACTAATACATACACACACATACACAGGCACTAATACATACACACACATACACAGGCACTAATACATACACACACACACACACAGGCACTAATACATACACACACATACACAGGCACTAATACATACACACACATACACAGGCACTAATACATACACACACATACACAGGCACTAATACATACACAGGCACTAATACACACACACACACACACACACACACATACACAGGCACTAATACACACACACACATACACTAATGCATACACACACATACACAGGCACTAATACATACATACACACACTCACAGGCACTAATACATACACACATACACAGGCACTAATACACACACACACATACACAGGCACTAATACACACACACACACACAGGCACTAATACATACACACACATACACAGGCACTAATACATACACACACAGGCACTAATACATACACACATACACAGGCACTAATACATACACACATACTCACAGGCACTAATACATACACACACATACACAGGCACTAATACATACACACACACAGGCACTAATACATACACACATACACAGGCACTAATACATACACACACACACAGGCACTAATACATACACACACACTCACAGGCACTAATACATAATAATACACTTATACATACACACACATTATGGGAAATGTAAGGTGTGTGGAGTACATCTTTGTGATCTCCTCCCAGCTACGCAGGGTACCAGTCTGGGGCGTGCAGACAGCCCCCTGAGGTGATCATGTCTCTGAGGGTGCTGTTCTCCCCGGTGCCCATCGTCCTGCTGCTGGTGGGTCTGGGCCTCTTCTACTGCTACCCCGTCAATGAGGAGCGCCGCTCACGCAACCAGAGAGCCCTGCTGGCAGCCGTGTGAGTCCACACACACACGGACAGACGCACACACACACACACGGACAGACGCACACACACACACACACAGAGACAGACAGACGCACACACACACACACAGACACACGCACACAGACAGACGCACACACACACACACACACACAGACAGACGCACACACACACAGACAGACGCACACACACACACAGACAGACGCACACACACACACACACTGACAGACGCACACACACACACACACACGGACAGACGCGCACGCACACACACACACACTCACAGACGCACACACACACTCACAGACAGACACACACACGCACACACAAACTCACTCACAGACAGATGCACACACACACACTCACACACACACACACACACAGACAGACGCACACACAGACGTACACAGACACACACAGACACACACACATAGAGGAGAAAAACCTTCAGGCTCAGAAAGGCCATCGTGTTACCCGTCGGGGGCAGACAGCCCAAATGCACTGAGACAGATGATTTCAATCAGCAGAACTACTTCTGGTCTTTGAACTTGAATTCATGTGGCACGGTTCTCACAGTTTAAGATTGCGTCTCACGGTAGTGTAAAAGAGAATGAGGAGGATAAATATATAATATAAAATATCAGTTAAAATAGAGATTAGTAGAGTTTCTCTTCATAGTTCATGGCAGGTTGGTTTCCTTGGGTGAGTAGCACTGTAACAAGAAAATTTAATAATGTTTTATTTTGTTATCCTGACCTGAACATTTAGAAAAATAGCTAGGCTGTTTCAAATTGATTTTATTTTTTTAAACCGATTTAGTTTAAATATATGTCACTGGAACCACTGGTATAAAGTTGGAATTATTTAAATTGGGTACATAGAAATGTTGTGCACATTTAGACATGACTCATCCATTTTCAGCCACATTCAAATACCTTCCTTATTAAATTCAAATAAGTTTTGAACTGCTGACTTCCGTTTGGCTGCCTGTTCAGATCGCACTGGTACGTTCTCTCTTACCCTCCCACATCAGCTGCGATCATGGGAAAGACTGTTCAAGCATGTCCCTAAAGTCAATGTTGGAGCGACACCTAGTGGCCAGTAGCTTCAACTGCCTCCAGCTGATATTGCGGTCTCTGTACTGTTTACCAGAAGTGAATGTGTGGCTCTTTGCCTACAGTGTAGCAGTGGTAAGTTGTGTTGCTGTGTTTGTGTGAAACAGTCAAGTGATTTCTCCTCTAACTGTTCCTTTCAGGGGGAAAAATGGTGGCTCTGGGGAGGCCCGATAGAGAAGACAGTGCTGCTACCACAACTGTTAAGACATGTTCACCTCTTCTTCTGTGCCTTCTGTTCTCTCTCTCTCTCTCTCTCTCTCTCTCTCTCTCTCTCTCTCTCTCTCTCTCTCTCTCTCTCTCTCTCTCTCTCTCTCTCTCTCCCACATTTCCCTCTCTCCTAAACAGCTTCAACTAATCATAAATATATATATATATAAAAATATATCAGTTGAGAGAAAGGGTTTTGTTGATGTTTTCATTCTTTAATTCAGTTACCTCAGGGGCAGAGATGGGAAGTAATGAAGTACAAATACTTAGTTACTGTACTTAAGTACATATTTACTTTCACTCCTTAAATTTTTTACAAAAAAAAATATGTACTTTCTACTTCATACATTTTCAAGCCAGGCTTGTTACTTTCATTTTAATCTGTATTTGGTGGCATGATCCATACTATTTCTTCTCATTACCAAAAAAAAACTCATCTCCTTTAAATGTGTGTGTGTGAAAAAAGGTTTTGATACAATATTTTTCAAAAGTAGAAAAAATATTTTTGAAAAAGTCCTCCTCACTGTGTTTGAAAAAAAGTTTTGGAAAAAAGTTTCAAAAGGTTGAAAAAATTATTCATTACAAAGTTTCTAAACAAACATTTGCCTCATTGATAAGTACTTCATGAGGACTCTATTGTACTCTATTGTGCTCTATTGTGCTCTACTGTACTCTATTGTGCTCTACTGTACTCTATTGTGCTCTACTGTACTCTATTGTGCTCTGCTCTGATTAAGTCCTCTGTTTTAAGGCTTCTCTGTTCTCCTCTCACTGTGTGAAAAAAAAAGTTTCAAAAGGTTGATTTTCTTTTTATCAAAATAAAGCCCTTTCCTTTCCGGATGTATTCTGAACATGGGGTGCTTAAAGTGTGTGTGTGGGGAGTTAGGGTCGGGGGGGATTATCAGTAAACGTGTTAATTCATTAACACGTAGATACAATTCACTCCATCTCTTCTGAAAATTAAATATCCACTTTATATTGTCACGCTGATACTCAGATAGCCAGCATTTCATTCATAAAGACCCTTTTTAATAATGCTGATTCAAACGACTGTGCTGACGTCTCTCTGGCCGACGGCTGACTGGTCTCTTTGAAAAGTGTCAGCTGAGTGATGCAAATAAAATATAAGCTTTTCCAAAGTCACTATTGATATTGTACTAATTATGGATAGATATTTACTAATTTACGTTTTGTAAATTAAAATGTAGTCAGATTAAAAAACACGACAATACAGGTCGTCAGGGAGACGGACTGTCTGGTTTGAGATGTTCTCTCATTTTATAAGTATTTATATAATACTTTATTCATGCGAATATCAACTGCTCACAAAAAGTGGAATACCGGAAATGTACCCCACAGTCCACCCAACACACACACGCCCACACCCCATCCCACACATGCCACCCCCCAGCCTCAAAGCTACGTACCCGTCACGTGACAGACGCTCCAGTCCTAGACTGGCAGCTAGACTGGAGCAGCGGATTGCGGGAGAATCTCTAGCGAGGGTGCAGGGACATTAACGGACAAAAATGGGAGTCGAAATCGAGACCATAACCCCGGGCGATGGTAAAACCACTCCATGTTTTACATTTTCATTTTACGCTTCATAACGGATCTTGATTCGTCATGTCACATTTCTGTGCAGAAAAATCACGCTCTGCGTCTACTTTCCTGCTCGTGCGCCTTATCTTGTTTTTATCTGCGCCTTTTCCAACAGGAAGGACGTTCCCTAAGAAGGGGCAGACATGCGTGGTGCATTATGTTGGTAAGTTTCTGAAGTGCGTTGGCAGCAAAACGGCGTGTGTGCGCGTCCTAAACACGGCTATAGATTAATCATTCATTTAGTGGCCCAGATTCCGTACTCTACAGGCCCCGTAGTCACGTGCACAGCGGATGCATTCCCCCATCGTTAAACGGTGTCCGTTACAGGACTTTATTTCCATTCATTGGAATTCGAAGGCTGGATAGGTTGGAACGTGGTTGAATCATGTCGTGCGTAAAAGTAGCGTAAACATAAGTGGAGTAAATACCGCTTTCGGTTTTAGTTATGTTACAGTTTTACAATTATCGTCCAACTATGCGTTAGTGTATGATATGTGCACTAATGTGGTTGCGCTCCTTTGATCCCAGTTTTTAGAGGGTTTATCCAACAGGTCTCTGTCTCGAGCGCGGTGCGCCGCCCTGGGGTTCACTCCGCGGTCGAGACAGATATCCCAGACAAGACAGTGGGGATTTATAAAGACCGTCTGATTTGCTGAGTGTGAGTGTAGGATTGGCCAGGGCTGTTTACACTTCTAAGAGGTTGGATAGAACGGATTATCGCTGTCTGGGCGACTGTTCCAAGAGATTTCTTGTTTCGATTTAATTGTAATCAAAACAAGACCCGCTACTAGATATGAAGCGTGGGAGGAGAACACGCCCAGACAGGCCTTAACCTATCTGTTACTACTTGTTATAATAATGTATATGTGATCACGAGCTTTCTTGCTAACACAGCCACCACGGTGTTGGATTATGTAACTTTGAAATAATACCTGGATCTGCCTACATGAAGTGTTCTGAAGGCACGTGGAACGGAGACTGCGTCTCTCTCTCTCTCTCTCTCTCTCTCTCTCTCTCTCTCTCTCTCTCTCTCTCTCTCTCTCTCTCTCTCTCTCTCTCTCTCTCTCTCTCTCTCTCACACACACACACACACTACTCCACAAACAGAATTTCCAAACATGACCATCTAACTTCGGCTATCGACTATATATCTTTGGAAAAAGACGGAAGTACAATTAAATACCCGCCACCGGGGATCAATAAAGTGAATTTTTTACAACGTGTAGCCGAATCATTTTGCGTTTGTTTGACGTTCGTAATATGTGTAGTCGTGAGAGTTGGCATCGCCATTTAGAACGAGAGAGACGCACCATACCGCGACAAAACCCGGTCATTGAATTGGGCCACCCACGCGCCCCTCCTCCGCCGACCGGGATCACAATCCATATTATCTAGCTCCCCTGGTGTGCCCGACAGAAGCGCGCGCCAGAGATTACACACACCCGCCCCCTCTCGCCCTCCCTCCTTTCCTCTCCTCCTTCACTCCAGTCTAATCGCCTTTTAAAACGGTTTCAGACAGGGGATGCGATGTTGGGGGTAGATAACACGAGCCCGTCGCTCTGCCTTCCACTCCCTCAAGACAGCTGCACGCGCTATTTCGGACATCCTTGGAATCTCTTAATTTGACTTCTCAGTGGCACACAGCAGGGAAAATGGCTGCTTCCCTAACCAGATACAACATATACATGATATGTCATGTATTGTAAGACAAGCAGCTATATGCAGTAAGGTTGTCTTCGCCATTGTGTGTGTTATTAAAGGTGGAGTTAACAAGGAGGGACTGGTCTGTCTTAGCTGGTATGGAGCTGGCTAACATGTCTGTAGTCTGTAGGCCCTGGCCCAGCCTGCCTCACGCCTGGGGTGGAACAGTCTCTGATCAAAGTGAGACCACAATTTACTGATGCAGTCGTGTTCCTCACAGTACGGCAGGAAGGAAGGATGTGTTTGAGAGAAGACTTATTGACTGTTTCCTCTCTCTTCATGTCCTCCCCCCCATCTCCTGCTCTCTCCCCTCCCCTCCCCCCCATCTCCTGCTCCCTCCTCTCCCAGGATCCCTGACTGACGGTCGTAAGTTCGACTCGTCCCGAGACAGGGACAAGCCCTTCCGCTTCAAGATCGGTAAACAGGAAGTGATCCGGGGCTGGGAGGAGGGTGTTGTGCAGGTAAGGGGTGTGTCCTGCCTGTGTCGCGTGGAGGTAAGGGGTGTGTCCTGCCTGTGTCGCGTGGAGGTAAGGGGTGTGTCCTGCCTGTGTCCCACCAACCCTGCATCCTGTTCCTTTCCACTCTGGTTCTTAACCACAGGACCGGCGCAGGAGTGACTGGCTAAACCCATAGAGTGTTTAGGGAGTCAGGTGGCTGAGCGGTTAGGGAATCGGGCTGGTAATCTGAAGGTCGCCGGTTCGATTCCTGGCCGTGCAAAATGACGTTGTGTCCTTGGGAAAGGCATTTCACCCTACTTGCCTCGGGGGGAATGTCCCTGTACTTACTGTAAGTCGCTCTGGATAAGAGCGTCTGCTAAATGACTAAATGTTTAGATCAGTCCGCTCTCATGTGAAGGAGCCATGTAAACACCCAGTGAGTAAAATGACCCCTCCGGTGTCCCCTGTGTGCAGATGAGCGTGGGGCAGAGGGCCAAGCTGACCTGCTCTCCTGACTTTGCGTACGGGAACAAGGGGCACCCGGGGATCATCCCGGCCAACGCCACGCTCACCTTCGACGTGGAGCTGCTAAGCCTGGAATGAGCCGTCCACCAACTGACGTTTATTTGACGTGAGTATATTTAGATTACATTTAATGTACTTATTTTTTTACATGTTATTTTCATTATTAAAATTGTACATTGTACATTTAATTTTATGAATTTGTATTTATAGTTGCAGAAGTGCGTAGTTTTACAATATCTGGAGGTCTCAGCTACCAGACACCGCTAACCAAAAAAGAATACTACAGTTCAACCATAACGTCTCAAGTGCTTAAATACAGTGAAACAATAACATTTGGACTGCATTCGCCACTTAATAAATGTATAGTGAACACAAATAAGAATATCACAGATAAAATGCCTATACAAAGTCTCAATTTAGTCAGATATTATCTGCTGACAGATCTGTCAATTGGCCTCCAGTTATTCTGTTCCATTCTGTTTTATTCTGTTCTATTCTGTTGTAATCCCACAGTGACTGTGTCTGAATGGAGCTGCTGTGTGCGCTTGTGTGTTTCAGGTGACTTGATGCTGCAGACTGGAGAGAGGACAGTGTGCAGCATGCTCCAGCCTTGAGTTACACCACTTTACTCTCGCTGTTTCATCCATATGTTATGAAAGTCTGTGATGTTTTATTCTCAGTGATTCACTACTTTATTTTCACATTCTTCTTCTTAAAACCAAACCTCCTGGTTCTTAATCTTGAATTTCTGTTTTTAAATATTGTGCTTTAATGCTACTCTGCATTTGTTTTGTGAAGACCTGTGGTGCAAGGTTATTATGAGTAATACAAAACACCAATGACTCACTAGCAACGACATTCATCAGTTTTAAGAGTTTACATTGACACAGTTAGAGGGCTAGAACACGATGGTAAGCAAACCCAAGACTATATTTTAAAAAGCACATTGTTTCTGAACCTCTGTTCCAGCTAAGACAAAGAACAGAATATAAAAGCAGTCTGGTAATATATGGGGTTTTAGTGTTGAGGGAAGAACCAAGAGTAGGATGCCTGTTTAAAACCAGAACTTAGTTTGATACGGAAATGTACCTGAACCTTTGGTAGAATAGAATCAGACAGTGAAGTGTTTTCGTTCTTGATTTTAGTTGTTAATGATCTTTAATAGGATATAGAGGGCTGTCCACTAGGAACAGCCAAGTACTGTATTTAATAACAGCTGTAAACTGTACATGTGCCTCTGTCCTGGCTAGACATGTCTCCATCTCCCCCATCTCAAAGCTTTGCATTTTTATAGCTTTTAGTCTGCCTACTTTTCCATTCTGCTTTTCAAAGTCAAACCTATTATACCTAACATATTTTGTGTAGGCTACCTACGATGGGAATTTCTCAAATGCCAAACTTTCTAACTGCAGAATCTTTTTTTTTTTTTTACACTTTACCAGTAGAGCAGATCTCTGTCGATGTCATAATAATAACAAAGTATTCTCTTTAGCTGAAGCCTTCAGCCAAAGCGATGTACCGGAAGGGGGGTGGAGATTTGAACCTGTGACCTCTTGATCTGCAGTCTAACTCTCCAACCCCTGAGCTTAAGCCTTCCCCTCTTAGCTCGCGCCACCAAACCTGCCTGAACAAACCTGCCGCTCTGTTCACCTGAGCAAACCAAGTAAAGTTATGTTCGATAACCACTGGAGGGAGGAGCTGTATGAAGCCCATCTGCTGCTGGCCTTGGCTGCTCGAGGCCTGCGACAGCCGCGCGGTCCTGGGCCTGGCACTTCGCCCCTCCCCTTCCCGTTTTGTAGTGTGCTGAGTTACATGCTGTGTGCAGGATAAAACCAATGATGAATATTTAAATCTTGCCGTTGCAATAAAGTGCTCTCCTGTTTGGGGCAACGCCTCTGGTCTTCTCTTCTTCTTCCGGTTTTTCTTATTGTTGATCAAAAACAAAAACCATGTTTTATGTGGTGAGTTATGGTTTGTGAAAAGCATGCTTGTGGTCACCGTTAGGGGTGGGGGGTCAAATATGCCTACCATTAAATGACACGCGGAAAGAAAATGTTGACTCATACTTCAGACATTTTCTGCCCGTCGTTGGAATTTCCATTGGCAATAATCCAGGTAAACCTGATTTCACGACAGTCCCTTTGACTATTCTAGATTTGCCTTCTTTAGATAAGGAATTACAGTGAGAACAGTTTCTGAACTTCAATAACGTCCTTAGGCCTCTTGCGTTTCTTTGAAGTTTGCCATGCCAACATCACATTGTTAGAGACCACTTCTGGGGAAATCATGTTTCAAGTGGAGGTTACCCTAACAATAAAAGTCATGCTGATTGAGCCTCTATAAATATAGCATTAATACATTTCCTTGGTTTTCCGTGTGATTAGGAGCATAAACTACCGAGATATTTATGGATTACACAATATATCAACAAATAGAAATTGTAGGCGGTGACGGTCTGACGTCAGCAGTAATTGGTCTGAGTTTCGTCTACCAGGAAACGGGTTGTGGTGACTTCAGAATCCCCCTGTAGACTCTTTGTTGACGGTGCGAAAGAAGTACGAAGTAGCTAGCTAATAGCTATTGTGTCAGACGGAAATTTTAAGGGAAATATTTGTAAAGTTTTGAACTCGACAACCTCAAGCTTCAGGTGAGTTTTTGTATTTGGCACATTAGCTCAAAAGCTATATATATATATCCATCCATATTTTCTTTAAGTAACAACAGGGTCACTAGCAAAGTGATAAATGCAGTTTTTCTTTGCTAGACTAAATAGCCTATTAGCTAGCACAAGCGTATACGTATACGTAGCTAGCTAGCTCTATCGAGGATAAACACTACAACAGACTAATGCTAACGTCTGCTAGCTAGCAGTGTTACCTGCTGTGGCCTGTAATTCGTTAACGAAAAAGCGTATTGTTTTAAATATATTTCTACCAACGACTTGATGTGTTCCTTCCAAACTAGCTAGTCAAGGAGCTAAATTGTCTCGATATGGCTAATTAGCCAGCTAGCTTGGTGATGACATGTAAATCATGTGGCGATTTAGATAAGATCAGGATGCACTGAAGTCGGCAGTTTGTGGTGATAACACATCAAAGATTTTAGTCCTAAACTCCACAACAACGCCTTTATATTGAGACGCAGAATATTTTATATCTGACAGATTTGCCGTGTTACCAAACGTTACATCCGTGTTTACAAACAGTCTAACAGCAGCATTGTCATGTCTGAGAACTCTTATCAGTGACCGGTCAAAATTGGCGTCAACTAGGTAGCCAGGTCAGGTTATTTTCTATTTATAATTTAGTTTAGACACCTGGATGTAGAGTTGAGCCGGATATTGTTATGTCTTTGGGTTGGGACATGTTATGTAACAGTGGCCTGTACCTACTTACCGGTATGTACAAAAGGTGTTCAAGATACCAGACCGAACATGAGAAAGCAAGTTCCAGAAAATACCTCATGACCAGCCCCCCCCCCCCGCCCCCCATCGTGATTCCCACCCTGCCCCCTCCTTTCATGTCAGCAAAGCTGAATACGTTTCCAAGGGGACTACATTATTCATGCCTCCAGCCGATTCGTTCGGCCCAGTGGAGTTTGAACCGGACAGGCTTCAGGGCTGAGCCGCAGAGCCAGACTCATCCAGCTGATACCCCAGCAGGAGGCACACTGCTGTGGAGTTCACCCGGCTGAAGGCCTCCATAGGTGAGGTTGTAGTCCAAAAACAGGCCCTCTGTTGTCCTGGGCCTGGTCTGGGAGGGGGGGGGGGGGGGGGGGGGTGTTGACATGCTTTTCCTCATCCCAGGCTAGATAACGCGAGTGTGTGCCACACTCTTACATTTCCCCCAGCGAATCCTCCCAGGCCAGGTTTCTGAATCCTCCCAGGCCAGGTTTCTGAATCCTCCCAGGCCAGGGTTCTGAATCCTCCCAGGCCAGGTTTCTGAATCCTCCCAGGCCAGGGTTCTGAATCCTCCCAGGCCAGGGTTCTGAATCCTCCCAGGCCAGGTTTCTGAATCCTCCCAGGCCAGGGTTCTGAATCCTCCCAGGCCAGGGTTCTGAATCCTCCCAGGCCAGGGTTCTGAATCCTCCCAGGCCAGGTTTCTGAATCCTCCCAGGCCAGGGTTCTGAATCCTCCCAGGCCAGGGTTCTGAATCCTCCCAGGCCAGGGTTCTGAATCCTCCCAGGCCAGGGTTCTGAATCCTCCCAGGCCAGGGTTCTGAATCCTCCCAGGCCAGGTTTCTGAATCCTCCCAGGCCAGGGTTCTGAATAGCGGCAACAAAAAAGAGAAAAGAAACATAAACACTGTTGAGGAAGAAGGAGTCGTTTTGTTCTGTTTCATAATGGCATGTTTGTGCGAGGGAGAAGTGAGTCACTGGCCAGTGTGTGGAGCGATCCAGGGGAAAACAGAGGGTCTGTGAGAGGCCGTCTGACTGACTGGTCGCTGCGTCTGACTGACTGGTCGCTGCGTCTGACTGACTGGTCGCTGCGTCTGACTGACTGGTCGCTGCCTCTGACTGACTGGTCGCTGCGTCTGACTGACTGGTCGCTGCGTCTGACTGACAGGTCGCTGCGTCTGACTGACTGGTCGCTGCGTCTGACTGACTGGTCGCTGCGTCTGACTGACTGGTCGCTGCGTCTGACTGACTGGTCGCTGCGTCTGACTGACTGGTCGCTGCGTCTGACTGACTGGTCGCTGCGTCTGACTGACTGGTCGCTGCGTCTGTCTGAGTGGGTTCTCTCCCACACCGAGGAGGAACTGGATCGATTGAGCAACTGTGAGAACTTGCCGTAGGGGTTGTTTTATACGTAGGAGAGAGACTTGTTGATGTTTGACATGGCAGAGCCTAATACACTGTGGATGCACGGTGGGAGTAGGCTTGTTACGGTGTAGGTTACAGCCGATGTGGGTGGAGTTAGATGTGTTATCGTGTGTGTGTGTGTGTTTGTGTGTGTGCGTGGGTGGGTGGGAGGAAATGTGGGCATTTGCATCATCTGTGGTCTTGGCAGTGGGATGATCGTGTGCCCCTGACTTCCTCTTTCCTATGTCAGACTCTACAGTCTATACACTTACACAGTCTACACAGTCTATACACTTACACAGTCTATACACTTACACAGTCTACACAGTCTATACACTTACACAGTCTACACAGTCTATACACTTACACAGTCTACACAGTCTATACACTTACACAGTCTACACAGTCTATACACTTACACAGTCTACACAGTCTATACACTTACACAGTCTACACAGTCTATACACTTACACAGTCTATAGATACAGTCTATACTTACACTCAGTCTACAGCTACGCACAGGTTATAGCTATCAGTTGACAGACAATCACCGGGAACAGAAACAGGAAACATCAGACGGAACATGAACCTCGTGTCTGTTTGTGTCTCTCTGAGGGAAGGGCAGACCTACGCTCTGAGATAAACCTCACTGTCGTAACTCCAGTGCTGAGGTTTAGGATTCATTTCTCCTGGGAGATTATGTAAACCTTGTTTTAGTGGAGCTGTTGCCTGCTAGGAGACGGAATGTTGAGTGTTGTCGCCATGTTGGGTAGTGATAGAGCACAGGCCGTAGGACAGGTGTGTGTGTTTGTCATGGCAGGTGTCCAGGTGTTAGGTAGTGTTTGAAAGGAGAGGCCGTAGGACAGGTGTGTGTGTGTGTCATGGCAGGTGTCCAGGTGTTGGCCACCTGTGTGACAGTTCCAGGTATGGAGACACACTCATAGTCAGCTGGCTCACTGACGTCACAACCCTTTATCTCTCTCTCTCTCTTGGGTCTCTCCCTCTCCCTCCCTGTGTTTCTCTCCCTCTCCCTCTCCCTCTCCCTCTCCCTCTCCCTCTCCCTCTCCCTCTCCCTCTCCCTCTCCCTCTCTCTCTCTCTCTCTCTCTCTCTCTCTCTCTCTCTCTCTCTCTCTCTCTCTCTCCTCTCTCTCTCTCTCTCTCTCTCTCTCTCTCTCTCTCCCTGTGTTTCTCTCCCTCTCCTCTCTCTCTCTCCCTCTCCCCTCTCCCTCTGTTTCTCTCTTTCTCCATCTTTCCTTCCTCTCCTCCCCACTTACTTTCATTTCCTCTTGTCCTTCACCCCCCCCCCCCCCACCCCCCCCCCCCTCCTAATGGATGTAAGTAGGAGTTGTTGATCTGTGGTCGTTCCACTTCCAGTAAAGAGGAAAGTGCTTTGTCATGTGCTCACTGTTTCCCAACAGCACAGGTCAACCCTGTCCTATCACCAGCCTCGACACACAGTCACATGACAGGTCACTCATGGAAAGTTTGTTTTAACTTCCCAGAAGCTGGCAAGTTCTCTTTTAGGGCCTTTCTGTCTCAACCTTAACACCTGGGCCAACATAACACCTGGGCCAACCTTAACACCTGGGCCAACCTTAACACCTGGGCCA
This sequence comes from Osmerus eperlanus, assembly GCF_963692335.1. Taxonomy (NCBI): domain Eukaryota; kingdom Metazoa; phylum Chordata; class Actinopteri; order Osmeriformes; family Osmeridae; genus Osmerus; species Osmerus eperlanus. The sequence continues at coordinate 22,308,754 of NC_085021.1, read as the reverse complement.
ACCTTAACACCTGGGCCAACCTAACACCTGGCCAACCTTAACACCTGGGCCAACCTTAACACCTGGGCCAAAACACATGTTTCCCCCCATAAGAACCTTCAAACACAGCAGACGATCAAGGATCAGATGTGCAAATGGGTAATACAATTAAGATCTGCTTCAACTAGGCTAGCCCTATGATAATACATTAAAGGCCTGTTGCGTAATGCTAGGCTATAGCTATAACAATACAGTGTGTGAAGAACTCCTTCTCTGAGGGAATGTTGTGAATGGTGGAATCTCTTTGATGGTTGAACCTCAAGCCAGATTAGATGAGAGAGAGGGTCTGTTCAATTTAACCAGGCAGGTTTCTCACCCACTCAGTCCCTAGACAACACCACTCATCATGAGCCAGTCTCTCTCTCTCTCTCTCTCTCTCCTCTCTCTCTCTCTCATCTCTCTCTCTCTCTCTCTCCTCTCTCTCTCTCTCTCTCTCTCTCTCTCTCTCTCTCTCTCTCTCTCTCTCCTCTCTCCTCTCTCTCTCTCTCTCTCTCTCTCTCTCTCTCTCTCTCTCTCTCTCTCTCTCTCTCTCTCTTCTCTCTCTCTCTCTCTTTCTCTCTCTCTCTCTGAACCCCTTCTTTATGCTCTCCTCTTCTCCATCTCCACCCCCCCTCCTCCTCTTCTCCATCTCCATCCTCCCCTCCTCCTCTCTCTCTTTCTCCCCACCTCCTCCTCCTCTACAGAGGTATGGATAAATGGGTATTAGGCTTGTGGTGAAAGACTAAATTGAAAAGCAGGAATCTCATTAAGACTCCACTGCATGGCCAGCCTTTCAGACTGTCACAACCGTGCACGTCTCGCGGTGCAGTGTTGCCTAACGGGGGCGTGCACGCTCTGCGCGTGCAGGTACGCTCACACACCTAACCCTAACACACACACCGACACACACACCTACACACACACCTACACACACACCTACACACACACTGACACACTACACACTCTTACAAGGCATGTCCTCTCTTCCTCCAGCATGTCGCTGTATCCATCCCTAGAGGATCTGAAGGTGGACAAAGTCATTAAGGTAAGAACACACACATCTTGGGTTGATAGTTTGTATATAAAGTTAGATGTGTATTATGTAATGTGGAACCAGTCTCACAGCAACAAGCAGCTGATATTGGACCTTTTCCCCCTCTCCTCTCTCTCTCCTCCTCTCTCCTCGGCTCTTCCTCCTCCCAGGCCCAATTTGTCCAGACCACCTCTACCTTCCCAGCCATCGCAGAGGGGACCTACCCCGAGGGGACCTACCAGCCCCAGCCGGCAGCTGGCCTTGAGGCTCCAGGATCAAGTGAGTCCCAGGCTTTGAGGCCTCCTCTTAACAGACCAGGAGATGCAGAGCTACAACCCTACAACCATTTATCTCTATCTCCCTCTCTTTCTCTCTCTCTGCCTGTTTCTCACTGTGTGGGGTCTATTCTGGAAGCCTGGGGGGGCTATGTGGCAGAGAGCTATTGAGAGCAGAAAGCGAGAGAGTTAATCTCTCTCTCTCCGCCCCTCCTCGGCTCATGATGGAGTTGAGATGAAAGGGAAGTATTTGGAGAGTTTGCAGAGAACCGTTCTTCAGAGGGAAGAAGGGAAGGATAGATGAGGGAGGGAGGGAATGAAAGAACAGAATAATAAGAGTTTGAAGAGGCCACCGAGGCTAGCGAACACATTTCTGCTCTTATTCACTCCTTCTCCTCTCCCTCTCTCTTTCTACACCTGTCTGTCTCCGTCTCTCCCCCTCTCTCCCCCTCTCTTCCCCCTCCATGGGGGTGGTTTTGTTCTCCCTAGTCAGCCATAGTCGCTATGGAGACAGCTGGCCTGGCACTAGTGTTGGGACAGGGAGGAGAGGAGGAGGGATGGGGGGGGGGAGAAAGAGAGAGGAGAGAGTGACAAAGAGGGAATGTTCCACATGGTATGGACCTTGAACTGAAGACAGCGAGAGAGAGGGAGTGGGAGGGATTGAGGGAGGGTGAGAGAGAGAGACTGAGGGGACTTTGAGGGGCGGGGTGGGGAAATAAAAAGAGAGGAAAGGAGAGTAGAGAGAGAGGAAGGGAGGGAGGGAGGTTGTTTTTCCTTGGGACTGAAGGGAACAGACAGGAAGTGGTGTGACATCATCACTAATCTGCAGCCCACATGGCTCCGGACCAAGTCTCCTCCTCCTCTCCCTCTCCTCCTCTCTTTCCTCTCTCCTCCTCTCTCCTCCTCCTCTCTCCTCCTTTCCTCTCTCCTCCTCTCCTCCTTCCTCCTCTCTCATCCACTTCCTTCTCTATCTCTTCTCTGTCACCTCTCTCTTTCCACTATCCCCTCACTCCGTATGTGTGTGTGATAGAGAGGTTGTGTGTGTGTGTGTATGAGAGGTTGTGTGTATGTGTGTGTGTGAGAGAGAGAGGTTGTGTGTGTGTGTGAGGCCTGTAGACGGGTCAGATGAATCACTGTCTGCTAGTCCCCCTTGCCTGAGTCTGTCCTCTAGCCTCTAACCTCTCCTCTCCCTCCAGGCCTCTAACCTCTCCTCTCCCCCCAGGCCTCTAACCTCTCCTCTCCCTCCAGGCCTCTAACCTCTCCTCTCCCCCCAGGCCTCTAACCTCTCCTCTCCCTCCAGGCCTCTAACCTCTCCTCTCCCCCCAGGCCTCTAACCTCTCCTCTCCCCCCAGGCCTCTAACCTCTCCTCTCCCCCCAGGCCTCTAACCTCTCCTCTCCCCCCAGGCCTCTACCCTAACCTGGTGGAGTTGGGGGAGTACATGGGCCTCAGCCTCAACAGTGACGAGGTCCAGAGGAACATGGCCCTGGTGCCCGTGGGCGACAATGTAAGAGACTACCTGTGTGAGTGTGTGAGTGTGTTGGTTGGTCACTGCTTGTCCAGTCATCGTTGAGGTGGCAGCTCTCCTCAGCCTTCACTCTGCTGGGAGGAAACACTTCCTCTTCACCTGAATGTTCATGTTGTCTCTCCTTCTACACCATTCCCTCTCTCTATCTCCCTCTCTCCCTCCTTCTCTCTCTATCTCCTTCTCTCTCCCTCCCTCCTCCCCTGTACAGCAGGTGTCCCTGTCCCCGGGGCTGGGGGGCATGCTGGGGGGCATGGTGCGCCCGGTGACGGGGGCAGACCTGGGGGTGAGGCGTGCTGAGATCCGTCCTGGTCTGAGAGAGGTGGTGCTCTGTAAGGACCAGGAGGGCAGGGTGGGGCTCCGGCTCAGGGCCATCGACAACGTGAGGCTCTCACACACACACACACACGTGCACACACACGTGCACACACACGTGCAGACTCCCCCATGCTATCACTTCCTAGCTTTCACAAAGTAAAGTGTGTGTGTGTGTGCAGGGTGTGTTCATCCAGCTGGTCCAGGGGAACTCTCCTGCAGCTCTGGCAGGGCTGCGTTTTGGGGACCAGGTTCTCCAGATCAACGGTCAGAACTGTGCTGGCTGGAGTCTGGACAAGGCCCACAAGGCCCTGAAGGCCGCAGCCGAGCACCGCATCGAGCTCATCGTCAGGGACAGGTCAGCACCGCCGCCCACCTCACACTGCTGCTTCCAGAGGTCTGACCAGAGAATGTCTAACATGGGGAGAACTCCCACTCTCGGGAAACTTCCGGGTTCTGCAGTTCCACTCTAGTTCCATATATGAGGGCGCTAACGATCGAGTTCAGAATGAATGGAGGTCTATGGAGCTATACCCCTCAAAATCCATTTTTCTCAGGATATAATTTTTTGTCTAGTAATTTGAATGTCGAATTGGAAAGGGGAGGCAAAACAAATACACACTGCTGGGTGTCAGATTTTTTAAAAGTCGCCTTTTGTTCTACAAAGCCTTTTAAAATGTCAATGACGTCATACACATTGTACGGCCTGAGATACTGCATTACGGCAAGCTCTGGTCACTTTTCTCTCGAGGCATCGACAACACAGCTGACAGGTTAGGCTTTCCCTGTGCTAGAAAGATTTTTGGTTTGCTAATATTGTTGCTAATGTTGCTAATGCTCTGACATTCTGATTCCACTTCGGATGCCATCAAGCGGGATCTCTGGTCGTAGTCAGTCCTTCACTAACCAATCAGCATTCATTAGCAGAATGCTAGCGTGTTATGGGCAACAACGACTCACCCTGTAAGAAATTGAAAGGATATAAGTACTCGTTCATTCAAATTTTGACCAATAATCCATGTTGAACATGCAAAAACTACAATCAAATCTGAGATTTCTCAATGAAAATCAGGTGAAAGAGACAAATTTAGCCATTTAGCTCCATAGACTCCCATTCATTCTGCACTCGACCGCGATCACTCCCAGTGGAACTCTGGTGGAACTGCAACAAAATTCGGTACAATGGGGCTTAATATGGAGTGGGCAGGGGCTCTCCTTAAACAGGCTCTGGGTCTGACTGATCTGTGCATGGTGACTTCAGATCTGTTTCCCCCTGCTGGTCACCAGGTCACACTGCAAGGCTTCACTGTTCTTGTCTTTTAAGAGACTGTGTGTGTGACTTGTTTATAACGTGTGTGTGTGTGTGCAGGCCGTTTCAGCGCACCGTCACCATGCACAAGGACAGCTCCGGACACGTGGGGTTTGTGTTCAAGTCTGGGAAGATCACCTCGCTGGTGAAGGACGGCTCGGCCGCGCGGAACGGCCTCCTGACCGACCACTACATCTGTGAGATCAACGGGCAGAACGTCATCGGGCTCAAGGTGACACGCAGGCTGCCGCACAGACCACTTCAACATTCTCTCATTCAATCTTGAGTCACTTTATGTCATTTAAAGTCAATCTTTAGGTCATTTTAAGTCATGTTAAGTTGTTTTTGGCCTATCAAGTCTATCTCAAGTCTTACTATCTGACTTGCTATGCAACTGATTTAGTCGTAGTTATTATTTCATTTAATTGTTGACGTAGCTCTAGTTCTGTTAGCAAATTTAGTCACGAGTTTCAATTTCAGTTTTAAGTTTATTTGCCATTTCTAACAAGTACAGGTACATCAGAATTCTTTAGTTCTGCTCCATTTGACAATCCCTAACAGCCTAGGTGTGTGTGTGTGTGTGTGTGTATGGTGTGTGTGTGTGTGTGCATGGTGTGTGTGTGTGTGTGTGTGTGTGTAGGACGCCCAGATCAAGGACATCCTCACGACTTCTCCCACCACCATGACCATCACCATCATGCCCAAGTTCATCTATGAACACATGATCAAGAGGTGAGGTCACTTCCTGGTGGGCGGGGCTTAAGCGTCCTAAATGGGCACATACACACACAGTACAGTTACAACACCTTACTTCACGGAACATCAAATCAACCTTTGTGTGTGTGTGTGTGTAGGATGTCCAGTGGTCTCCTGCGTTCAGCCATGGACCACTCTGTTCCAGAGGTGTGATGAAGACCAGGACCACAACCCTTCATCAGGATGCCTCACTCCTTCTCTCGTCTCTTCTCCTCTCTTCCCCTCCTTCTCTCCTCTCCTTCTCTCCTCTCCTCTCCTTCTCTCCTCTCCTCTCCTTCTCTCCTCTCCTCTCCTCTCCTTCTCTCTGTCTGACTGGATCTCTGTCTCAGCTCAGCTGTTTTCTCACCTGTCAGGGTGAACTCTCTCTAAAACCCTCTATCACACAATCATCGCCATATTCATCATCGCCTGCTTGTCGTTAACATGATCTAAGATGCCTTTTCTTCTGTGGTTCAGAAACATCAGCATGTTCTTATCCGCTGTACTGTAGTTATTTTCTACTCTCTGTCTTTTTTGTTTGAGTTTTTATGACAACATGTTTATGCTCTTTTATACACGATAACCATGTAGTTCTACTTCCTGTTGTTCCCTACGTGACGTCGAGTCCGGCTGGGTTTCTAAGACACGAGTCACTCTCTTCCTCCCACTCCTGCAGAACGGCCCGACCTTTCACCTTTCTGTGTTCAGATGCTGTAGAGTCGATCTCCATGGCGATACAGAACCCTCAGATGCTGTAGAGTCGATCTCCATGGCGATACAGAACCCTCAGATGCTGTAGAGTCTATCTCCATGGCGATACAGAACCCTCAGGTGCTGTAGAGTCTATCTCCATGGCGATACAGAACCCTCAGATGCTGTAGAGTCTATCTCCATGGCGATACAGAACCCTCAGATGCTGTAGAGTCTATCTCCATGGCGATAAAGAACCCTCAGATGCTGTAGAGTCTATCTCCATGGCGATACAGAACCCTCAGGGGTTCTGGCTTCGTCCTCCTTCCCTAAGCCCCGCCCCCTCGAAGGTGTCACATGATGCCCCTTAGTGCACTTCCTTATTAAAGTCTTTCCTGTCATTTCAACTTGTTGTTAGTGTGGACGTGGCCCCAGGTGACTGAGGAACAGTTAGGATGTAACACCTGACTTCACTCTTGGGTTGGAATTGTTTGATGCACAAAAATAATCGTAAAAATGGAAGTTGTTTACTGACTAACACACCACGGGTTCAGTCAGCCTGTTGCATTCTGGGGGATTTTGATGTGATTACAAGAGAACTTCCCTCTAATCATTGATTGATTCGTGAGAAGGAAAGGAAAAGTCTGGATATTAATCAGTGGATTTGTCTTCTTGAAATGACAATGTTGTCGTTCCTGTTCCAGCTGTTCATGTGGGTCCTACACATCTTTTTATGGTTTAGAAATGTAGTCTTTGATAAACGTCACAACCGTCATCCTGTAAATGCTAAAGGAATCTGAAAGTTTATATACGAATGTAACCAAGATAATTATTGTAAGACAAATAAAATGATCTTTGCGGTTCACCTGTGTGTAGTAACAGAGGACCATGTTAAACTCTTTATGGCCAAAGACACAGATGAATAATACAGGCATGCAAACTCCTCACCTTTAGGTGAAACTCACCTTTTTGAAACCAAAATGGGTAACCTACGTGATTTGTGCAGATCCGATGAGAAAATGGGGACAAGGAGTCAGGTGGCTGAGCGGTTAGGGAATTGGGATAGTAATCTGAAGGTTGCCAGTTCGAGAGGAGAGGGGGGGAGGGGAGGAGAGGAGAGGGGGGAGGGGGGGAGAGGGGGGGAGGGGAGAGGGGAGGGGAGGGGAGGGGAGGGGGGGAAGGGAGGGGAGGAGAGGAGAGGGGAGGGGAGGAGAGGAGAGGGGGGAGGGGAGGGGAGGGGAGGAGAGGGGAGGGGGGAGGAGAGGGGGGGAGAACAGAGAAGCCTAAAACTGAGTAGATGAAAGCACAATAGAGTACAGTAGAGTACAGTAGAGTCCTCATCAAGTACATCAATGATGCAAACTTATGTTTAGAAACTTTTTAAATACATTTTCCTTTCAACCTTTCAAAATGTTATATTGTGGAAACTATAAAAATATATACTTTTTCAACCTTTAAAAAAATATATATATAAACTTTTTTTTACACACAGTGAAAAGAGAGGAGAGGACTCTGTCCAAAACTTTTTTTTTATTTTCACATATTGGAAAAATATCATTCACATGTATACAAAGTGTGTTTACAAAATACATTTAAATTGAAGTACAAAAAAACTAGAGAAAAACACAATACTATTCCTATCATAGATACTAATTTATTCAAGTAAACATTATTAATGAAGCAACCATGCTGAAACAAATATATGCTATAAAAGTTATTCCAGATAATATAAAAAAGATAAAAGATAAAACGGTGATTAATACTCGATGATGGATATAATGTTGGCGATATTAAAGAAATCCTGGTATCCTCATATCAAAGACCCAGATCCAGGATCAGACAAAAACACAATATTACTCCTATTACAGATACTAAGTTATTCAAGTAAACATCATTAATGAAGCAACCATGCTGAAACAAATATGTGCTATAGAAAAGTCACCTTTAACAGTTATTCCAGCTAATATAACAACAATAAAAGATAAAACACTGATTAACACTCGATGATGGATATAATGTTGGCGATATTAAAGTAATCCTGGTGGAACTGGTCCAAAGACCCAGATCCAGGATCAGACCAGCTTCTCCCAGTGCTGTCAGTCTCCATTGGCAGGGACTCCATGTCTGACCTCAGATCAGCGTCTAGACAGCACTCTCCTCCTGCTCCATCCCCTGGGCTGCTCTCTCCTCTCCTGGCCCAGCTTCAGCACTGGAATGCAGGGAGACCAGCTCTATGCTCCCCCTCTCTGCAGGCTTCCTGGGGGTCTGAAGAGACACAACACAAGAGACTCAGGAAAAGGGGAAAACCCGGAGAATTGTGACATGAACAAACGACAGTACCTTAAAGTACAGATAGAGGGCAGTGTTGGACGTCAGCAGAGTCAGCAGCACCACCACCACTCTGATGATGAAAGCTGCCAGAGGATTGGCTGGAACAGAAACACAGCGGATGAAGAGAATGATCATCATCCGATCAGACTGTCAACCAAGGTAAAGACAAATCCTGTAACTTCCATCTCCAGTATAAAGTGCTGCTACTTGTTTTTAGAGTGTGGAGATGAGCAGTGACCTAGGTGACTGCTACTGACACATTCTGGAGGTGTCTTCCTGCAGAACAGGACTCAAATTAGTCCTGTTAGGTTTCCTCAAGACCAGCCCCCACTAAGTTTCCAGAAATGTTTAAAGGCAGCCCCTTTGATGGACTTAAAAGTCGCAGGTTGTGCTTTTAAACTCCAGTCTCACTAACCTGCTACAGTGAGAGAGAGGAGCTCACTCTCAGAGGTGAAGTTATGAGAGAAAACGTAGACTTCATAAACACAGCTGTAGTTTCCTTGGTGGGCGTGGTCTGCAGCAGGAAAGAGGAAGTTGGCAGAGTGATTGACAGCTGTGAGGGTGTGTGTCAGGGTTGTGTTGGAGCCAGTGAAGGTGAGTTGGGAGGAGCCTCCTGGGTACTGTGGCTGGATGGAGCAGGTGATGGTGAAGCTGTGGTCCCTGAACACCTGCAGCCCCTGCTGCTGGTCCTGGGAGACCCCTAGCATGGAGGAAGACAGGGAGATTCTGGGCTGGAACAGGATATCTGCAAACAAAGGAGTAAAGAGACAAAGGAGTAAAGGGAGAACATTTCAAAAGCAGGACAAACACCTCTCTTTCAGCTGTGATAATCCCACCAGCATGGAACGATAAGCAATAACATCACGATACCGGATACTGTTCCTGATTACACCTGCAGAGGGCAGTAGTCTGTTGTAAACCTTTACTACATTTAGTCATTTTAGCAGACGCTCTTATCCAGAGCTGTGGCTATTAACAGCTGCTGTGACTGTGAATAAACCAATATTGTGTTTATTACCTGAGCAGATCACCTCCACGGTGGAGACACTGTAATACCTTCTCTCCAGTGCTCCACACTCCCTCAGTGCAGACTCAGACCCAACACAGTGAGATATAAACTCCCATCTATCACGTCGTTCATCACTACTAATTATTCCTGTTGAAACAGCAGAGCCACAGTCCAGCTGTCTGCACACTACAGCTGCAGCATTTAGGTTCGGGTCCAGGGTCGGGTTCCAGTTCCAGTTCCAGTCTCTGGTCACTCTCCTCCACTGTCCCTGGTGTTTCATCTCCACTCTGCCAACACAGCGACCATCTCCTCCCTCCAACCTCACATCATCTGGCCCTGGAGAGACAGGAGACAGTCAGGTCCTCTGACTCTGTATCCTGACAAAATACTGCATTCATCTTGGAAAGACTAACTGCTTCTTCCAGTACCTGAGCAGGTGAGTCCAACAGCATTGCCAGGTGAGCAGGTGTTTCTAGCTGAGTCTGAGGTGTCACAGGCCAGGAGACGGGACTCATTGCCTCCACACTGGAACTCTTTATCCCAGAGTGGACCTTTCCCTTCTCCATAGAGCGCCCCCTGGAGGGCTGAAGGAGCCCCACAGCCAAGCTCCCGACAGACCACCTCTGCATCCAGCCTGTCAAAGTCAGCTTCACACACTGAGACCCACGACTGATCAGACCTCACCTCCACTCTGCCAGAGCACAGACCAGCTCCCTCCACAAGCCTCACAGATTCTGAAAGAAGAAATGTCATAAAGATGAACATGGATGCATGTGTTCTTGGGGTATGCTCAATGTGGACTGTGTGATGGTGGAGGGTCTCCTGATAGGAGGAGGCATATGGGGGTGGACTCAACCATAGATATATATATAAACACTAGAGTCTAGAACGTCCGCACATGGCGGCCATCTTGCTACAGTCAACTCGCTCACCCATAACATTGTGTTGATCTACATGTACCTTTTAAATGACCATAACTTGCGTGTGTCAACCGATTTTGAAACGATTTGGTTTGTTATCAACGTCAGAGATGTCGGTATGCCACTGCATACTTCTATTCTATTTTTTTTTTTTTTACATAATTATTCATAAGTATGCAGTGGCATACATCTCTGACCTTGATAACAAACCAAACCGTTTCAAAATCGGTTGAAAATTGAGAAAATGATGGTCATTTAAAAAGTACATGTAGCATCAACACAATGTTATGGGTGAGCGAGTTGACTGTAGCAAGATGGCCGCCATGTGCGGACGTTCGACTCCGTTGTCCGGCAACGCGGACGAGACATCTAGTGTTTATATATATCTATGGACTCAACTATTATGACGTGCAGTTATCCTTCCAGACCCCCAATTTAAACACTGGATGTAATATATATTTAGCAGAACAAGTAACATTTTGGATCTTCTGAGAGAATATTTTAGTTTCCCTTGATCCATTTCAATATGCTTAAACCTAAGGATAATCACTTTAACAGATAGCAGCATTGTACTCAGTAAGACGAGAAAACCTTCATTAGCATTTCATAACAACGTAAAAAAGTATCTAATGTAGAGAACGGACAGCTACTGTGACAAGTTGAGACTCAGTAATGTGTGACTGCCAACATCATCAGCTGAATATAACAACATTATGTGTGTATTACCTGAGCAGGTCACCTCCACGATATATACGGTAGCGGATTGTACATACGATGCATCCACTGTTACACACTCCCTCAGTGCAGACTCAGACCCAACACAGCGAGATTCAAACCGCCATACATTAGGTTTTCTATTATCAACAATTCCAGTTGAAACAGCAGAGCCACAGTCCAGCTGTCTGCATACTACAGCTGCAGTTCTCAGGTCCCAGTGAGACCAGGTGTCCACTCCATTCCACCATCCCTTGTGTTTAATCTTCACTACACCAGCACAGCGACCATCTCCTCCCTCCAACCTCACATCATCTGGCCCTGGAGAGACAGGAGACAGTCAGGTCCTCTGAATCTCTGTATCCTGACAAAATACTGCATTCATCTTGAAAAGACAAACTGCTTCTTCCAGTACCTGAGCAGGTGAGTCCAACAGCATTGCCAGGTGAGCAGGTGTTTCTAGCTGAGTCTGAGGTGTCACAGTCCAGGAGACTGGACTCCGTGCCTCCACACTGGAACTCTTTATCCCAGAGTGGACCTTTCCCTTCTCCATAGAGCGCCCCCTGGAGGGCTGAAGGAGCCCCACAGCCAAGCTCCCGACAGACCACCTCTGCATCCAGCCTGTCAAAGTCAGCTTCACACACTGAGACCCACGACTGATCAGACCTCACCTCCACTCTGCCAGAGCACAGACCAGCTCCCTCCACAAGCCTCACAGACTCTGAAGGAAGACATGTCATAAAGATGAACATGGATGCAATCAGGGTTCTTGGGGGGTTCTTATGGTGGATGATGGTGATGGTGGTGGAGGGAGGGAGGGGGGTGGGGGGGCAGGGTCATGAAATAGTTGGAGACATTTGGGGGTGAGGGGGTGGAGACATTTGGGGGTGAGGGGGTGGAGACATTTGGGGGTGAGGGGGTGGAGACATTTGGGGGTGAGGGGGTGGAGACATTTGGGGGTGAGGGGGTGGAGACATTTGGGGGTTAGGGGGTGGAGACATTTGGGGGTTAGGGGGTGGAGACATTTGGGGGTGAGGGGGTGGAGACATTTGGGGGTGAGGGGGTGGAGACATTTGGGGGTGAGGGGGTGGAGACATTTGGGGGTGAGGGGGTGGAGACATTTGGGGGTGAGGGGGTGGAGACATTTGGGGGTGAGGGGGTGGAGACATTTGGGGGTGAGGGGGTGGAGACATTTGGGGGTGAGGGGGTGGAGACATTTGGGGGTGAGGGGGTGGAGACATTTGGGGGTGAGGGGGTGGAGACATTTGGGGGTGAGGGGGTGGAGACATTTGGGGGTGAGGGGGTGGAGACATTTGGGGGTGAGGGGGTGGAGACATTTGGGGGTGAGGGGGTGGAGACATTTGGGGGTGAGGGGGTGGAGACATTTGGGGGTTAGGGGGTGGAGACATTTGGGGGTGAGGGGGTGGAGACATTTGGGGGTGAGGGGGTGGAGACATTTGGGGGTGAGGGGGTGGAGACATTTGGGGGTGAGGGGGTGGAGACATTTGGGGGTGAGGGGGTGGAGACATTTGGGGGTGAGGGGGTGGAGACATTTGGGGGTGAGGGGGTGGAGACATTTGGGGGTGAGGGGGTGGAGACATTTGGGGGTGAGGGGGTGGAGACATTTGGGGGTGAGGGGGTGGAGACATTTGGGGGTTAGGGGGTGGAGACATTTGGGGGTGAGGGGGTGGAGACATTTGGGGGTGAGGGGGTGGAGACATTTGGGGGTGAGGGGGTGGAGACATTTGGGGGTGAGGGGGTGGAGACATTTGGGGGTGAGGGGGTGGAGACATTTGGGGGTGAGGGGGTGGAGACATTTGGGGGTGAGGGGGTGGAGACATTTGGGGGTGAGGGGGTGGAGACATTTGGGGGTGAGGGGGTGGAGACATTTGGGGGTGAGGGGGTGGAGACATTTGGGGGTTAGGGGGTGGAGACATTTGGGGGTGAGGGGGTGGAGACATTTGGGGGTGAGGGGGTGGAGACATTTGGGGGTGAGGGGGTGGAGACATTTGGGGGTGAGGGGGTGGAGACATTTGGGGGTGAGGGGGTGGAGACATTTGGGGGTGAGGGGGTGGAGACATTTGGGGGTGAGGGGGTGGAGACATTTGGGGGTGAGGGGGTGAAGACATTTGGGGGTGAGGGGGTGGAGACATTTGGGGGTGAGGGGGTGGAGACATTTGGGGGTGAGGGGGTGGAGACATTTGGGGGTGAGGGGGTGGAGACATTTGGGGGTGAGGGGGTGGAGACATTTGGGGGTGAGGGGGTGGAGACATTTGGGGGTTAGGGGGTGGAGACATTTGGGGGTGAGGGGGTGGAGACATTTGGGGGTTAGGGGGTGGAGACATTTGGGGGTGAGGGGGTGGAGACATTTGGGGGTGAGGGGGTGGAGACATTTGGGGGTGAGGGGGTGGAGACATTTGGGGGTTAGGGGGTGGAGACATTTGGGGGTGAGGGGGTGGAGACATTTGGGGGTGAGGGGGTGGAGACATTTGGGGGTGAGGGGGTGGAGACATTTGGGGGTGAGGGGGTGGAGACATTTGGGGGTGAGGGGGTGGAGACATTTGGGGGTGAGGGGGTGGAGACATTTGGGGGTTAGGGGGTGGAGACATTTGGGGGTGAGGGGGTGGAGACATTTGGGGGTGAGGGGGTGGAGACATTTGGGGGTGAGGGGGTGGAGACATTTGGGGGTGAGGGGGTGGAGACATTTGGGGGTGAGGGGGTGGAGACATTTGGGGGTGAGGGGGTGGAGACATTTGGGGGTGAGGGGGTGGAGACATTTGGGGGTGAGGGGGTGGAGACATTTGGGGGTGAGGGGGTGGAGACATTTGGGGGTGAGGGGGTGGAGACATTTGGGGGCGAGGGGGTGGAGACATTTGGGGGCGAGGGGGTGGAGACATTTGGGGGCGAGGGGGTGGAGACATTTGGGGGCGAGGGGGTGGAGACATTTGGGGGTGAGGGGGTGGAGACATTTGGGGGTGAGGGGGTGGAGACATTTGGGGGTGAGGGGGTGGAGACATTTGGGGGTGAGGGGGTGGAGACATTTGGGGGTGAGGGGGTGGAGACATTTGGGGGTGAGGGGGTGGAGACATTTGGGGGTGAGGGGGTGAAGACATTTGGGGGTGAGGGGGTGGAGACATTTGGGGGTGAGGGGGTGGAGACATTTGGGGGTGAGGGGGTGGAGACATTTGGGGGTGAGGGGGTGGAGACATTTGGGGGTGAGGGGGTGAAGACATTTGGGGGTGAGGGGGTGGAGACATTTGGGGGTGAGGGGGTGGAGACATTTGGGGGTGAGGGGGTACAAACTATTATGACATGTTCGGTTATCCTTCCAGTTCCTCCTGATTCAAATACTGGATGTAATTTAGCAGGACTAATAACATTGTGTATATTCCTAAGGGTTAGTGTCCCTTGATCCATTTCAATATTTCTTAACATGAAGTTAATCACGTGAACATATTCCAGCCTTGAAACTAGTCAGACTAGAAAACCTTAATATATTATTTAATAACAATATAAATAAATATGTTGTAAATTACTGACAGCTACTGTGACAGGTTGAGACTCAGTAATGTGTGACTGCCAACATCATCATCAATATAACAACATTGTGTGTGTATTACCTGAGCAGGTCACCTCCAGGGTTTGTAAGTCTTGACGCCCTGTCACCAATGTTCCACACTCCCACAGTGCAGACTCAGACCCATCACAGCGAGAGTTAAACCTCCATGGAAGTTTTGTACCACCTCTATCAGATATTATTGCTGTTGAAACAGCAGAGCCACAGTCCAGCTGTCTGCACACTACAGCTGCAGCTCTCAGGTCCCAGATAGACCGCCTGTCCAGTCTCTTCCACTCTCCCTGGTGTTTCATCTCTACTTTACCAACACAGCGACCATCTCCTCCCTCCAACCTCACATCAGAACCTGGAGAGAGACAGGAGACAGTCAGGTCCTCTGACTCTCTGTCCAGTCCTGTCCAGAAACAACCCCTGACCTTTAACCCCAAACCTAACATAGTTGTGTTTCCTTAGACTGACACACAGACACTAGACTAGGTCATGTACTTTCATAATTCAAAACAGTAGTGTCTTTAACAGCATGTTAGTTGCCATGGTAGCATGTTCTACCAACCTGGAGGTTCATCAGTGAGTTCATCCTGGAGACCTGAGGAGACAATGTAGAACAGAACCTCAACATGACTTTATATCATTACACCAGCACTGTGTGTACTAACATACAGTACTGTATGTCTACACCATCACTGTTTATACTAACATACAGTACTGTATGTCTACACCATCACTGTGTATACTAACATACAGTACTGTATGTCTACACCAGCACTGTGTGTACTAACATACAGTACTGTATGTCTACACCAGCACTGTGTGTACTAACATACAGTACTGTATGTCTACACCAGCACTGTGTGTACTAACATACAGTACTGTATGTCTACACCAGCACTGTGTATACTAACATACAGTACTGTATGTCTACACCATCACTGTGTGTACTAACATACAGAACTGTATGTCTACACCAGCACTGTGTGTACTAACATACAGTACTGTATGTCTACACCATCACTGTGTGTACTAACATACAGTACTGTATGTCTACACCAGCACTGTGTATACTAACATACAGTACTGTATGTCTACACCATCACTGTGTGTACTAACATACAGTACTGTATGTCTACACCAGCACTGTGTATACTAACATACAGTACTGTATGTCTACACCAGCACTGTGTGTACTAACATACAGTACTGTATGTCTACACCAGCACTGTGTATACTAACATACAGTACTGTATGTCTACACCAGTGCAAGACAGCTCTGTTACCACAACGTCCATAGGTATAGTTTGGCCAGACGTCCAATCAACATTCCTTCAATAAACGATTGTTTGTGTAAACACGCACTGTTATATCATAAATTATAGTTATATACATACTGTATACTTCTAATCTAAAAATAGTATTATACATTGCATTACATTTACATTTAGTCATTTACATTTACATTACATTTAGTCATACATAAAATGCATAATTAAATACATGAATACACAATCTGTTCACTTTGTCTTATTAGGATCTACTAACTTATCAAATGTGAGGTCAACCAATAGTTTGAACAATATTACTCATTGGATGGATTACAAATTATTTAGTAAAGGATCTTTCAGATCCTATTCATATTTCCTCCATAATGCCCAGTATTTTTGGTCACACACACACACACACCCCTCCTGGTTGTAGAGAACCTGTTAGCTGGTTAGCTGGTAGCTGTGTGCTGCCTGGAACAGCCCCTGTAGCTAATGCTGTCCTGTGTTCAGTCTGTGAATGTGTGTGGTAGTGTGTGTTCAGTCTATGTGAGTGCCTGTGGTAGTGTGTGTGGTATTGTGCGTGGTAGTGTGCATGCCGGTGTGCGTGAGTGTGTACCTGTGTGTGAGGGTTAGTGTGTGAGGGTTAGTGTGAGTGAGGGTTAACAAAATTTCAAACAGACATACCGAAATGGGGATCCCATTTTCGGGGATAAAAACTACTCCACCCCGCTGCCCCCTAGTCTAACTTGAATAACAAAACCGTCCCCAGCAAAATCCCACTTTCGGGCGAATAACCGTGAATTTGACAACCTCTCCACATTCATAAAGTCAAACACACTTTCACAGGTGCCCTGGGTAGTTTTCATTTTTCCTCCTCTAGTGAGTTTTTCTGGGTTTTTTCCCTTGTCTTCCTTGAGGGTTTAGGTTGGTTGAGGGGCAGTTCTGTGGGTGTATGTGAAGCCCTCTGTGACATTGCTTGTAAAAAGGGCTATACAAATACATTTTGGTTTAATTTGATTAGTTTGTGTGTGTGTGTATAAGAGTGAGTGCCCATTGTAGTCTTTGAGTGTGTGTGTATGTGAAGGTTAGTGTGTGAGTGCAATATAGTGTGTTTCAGTGAGAGTGGGTGTGAGAGAGTATATTTGTGTTTATGTATATTTATTTATTAACAACAGCTATGTTTAATATGCTGATTTCCTTCCTTTTAAAAACACGTAACATTCTTGTTTCTAAAATACATTAACGTGGGTCTATACCAGTATAGGACAGTACTATATACACTAATACAGGTATGTACCAGTATAGGACAGTACTATAGTACATACACTAATACCGGTCTATACCAGTATAAGACAGTACCATATACATTAATACAGTTACTATATACCAGTATAGGACAGTATTAAATATAGTAATCCATGTCTGTACTGTATCCTACACTGTACAGATACAACAGAGCCCTACCTGTGCTCCAGAACATGACCACCAGCATCAGGACAGGAACCATCTCTCTCTCAGACTGGGTCTCCACTGGGCTGTAGAAGACTTCTGACTGGGGAGTGGACTGAGGGCCGAGGATGGAAACTGCAGCTTCTATAATCCATATCTCTTCTATTTCCTGTGATGCATTTCCTCAATTCTTCCAGCTAATCGGCCATCATTGATTTAGTTCTCATAAGCAAGCTGTCACTAGGGTCCCCTATCTCTGGAACAATCTACCAACCCATGTTGGAGAGTCAGACAGTATTAATATTGAAGTCTAAAGATGTGTTTATGAAGTGTGTACCATAGGCAGACAACCTGTTTTGGCCTGTTGTCTCCATGTGTGCGTCTTTGAAAGTGTGTGTGTACATGAGAGAGAGACTGTGTATTAGATCATGGCCCTTCCCTGACCTCTGTAACTAGGGTAACAACCCAGATCACCCATCTGGCCCTTCCCTGACCTCTGTAACTAGGGTAACAACCCAGATCACCCATCTGGCCCTTCCCTGACCGCTGTAACTAGGGTAACAACCCAGATCACCCATCTGGCCCTTCCCTGACCTCTGTAACTAGGGTAACAACCCAGATCACCCATCTGGCCCTTCCCTGACCTCTGTACCTAGGGTAACAACCCAGATCACCCATTTGGCCCCTCCCTGACCTCTGTAACTAGGGTAACAACCCAGATCACCCATCTGGCCCTTCCCTGACCTCTGTAACTAGGGTAACAACCCAAATCACCCATCTGGCCCCTCCCTGACCTCTGTAACTAGGTTAACAACCCAGATCACCCATCTGGCCCCTCCCTGACCTCTGTAACTAGGGTAACATCACGCATCTGGCCCCTCCCTGACCTCTGTAACTAGGGTAACGTAATGTCATCATCCTGTATAGCCTATCGACTCTTACAAAACCCTATTTATAAAAAGGAAAAACAAGATACAGATAATGACTATTAATCACTAGGTAGGCAAATCTGGTCGATGCGGTTTTAAGCTTGAAACTTATGTCTGCATTTCTATGCTCCCTGCTTTTGTGTTGGCAATGTTCCTAAGAAGCACAGACAGTGCTGTTGAGTTACTGTAGACCTTCAGTTCAATATTATGTATTTAAATCATTGATTTCTGTGACATATTCAAATATTTAGTATAGTTTTATCTAAAATGTGGAACTTTTTTAATCTTTTTTTTTTTAATCTTTAATGAAAGTACACTGAGCAGGATGATCCCCTGACGAGCCTCCACTGCTGTGTGTGAGAGAGTGTGTGAGAGTGTGTGTATGTGTGTGTGTGTGAGAGTGTGTGTGTGTGTGTGTGTGTGTGAGAGTGTGTATGTGTGTGTGTGTGAGAGAGAGTGTTTGTGAGTGTAATAGTATGTTTTACTGAGTGAGGGTCTGAGAGAGTATGTTTGAGTATGTCACTGAGTGTGTGTGTGTGTGTGTGTGTAAGTATGTAAGAGAGAGAGAGTCTCCCTTTCACCTTCTCACTCCCTCTCTCTCTTTCTCTCTCCCTAAGGTAAGTGTTGATTGTTTGATTTTGTTATTATGTATCTAAGGGGTTGTGTCTGTGTGTGTGTCTAGATGTGTGTCAATACATATGTGTTGTGGAGGTGTCAGTAATATCTATGTGTGTGTGTGTCTCTCTGTTTTTTTCCAAGTAGAAGGTGTGTCTATACATGCATGTGCCCGTAGCTGTGTGAATGGGCCTGGAGGCGTATATAGATGTGTTAGAGAGTTACGTGTGTATGTGAGGGATTATGTGTGTGTGTCCATGTGTGTGTGTCTACGTGCATGTATAAATGTGCAAGTGTGTGTGGAGATGTGTATTGGACTATGTGAATGAGTTATGTGTGAAGTGTGTGTGTGTGAAAGTGTCTGTGTGTGTATCTATTGCGTGGGTATCTAAGTAGGTTGGTGTATATCTCCGTGTGTGGAGAATATATGTACATGTGCGGAGAAGGTTGTTTGTGGATATGTGTGTGTGGCTGACCAGGCTGTTATCCGGCAACATGTGGCCTCCTGCTTCTCTGGGTGATGAGATGCAGGGAGTTTGCAGGGTGCTGTAGCTCTCTGGGTGATGAGATGCAGGGAGTTTGCAGGGTGCTGTAGCTCTCTGGGTGATGAGATGCAGGGAGTTTGCAGGGTGCTGTAGCTCTCTGGGTGATGAGATGCAGTGAGTTTGCAGGGTGCTGTAGCTCTCTGGGTGATGAGATGCAGTGAGTTTGCAGGGTGCTGTAGCTCTCTGGCTCCCTCTGCAGCCGGACACAGGAAGTATCACCCAAACGTTTTTTTAAATAATTGTTCTCACTTCATCAACAAAATATTCATCAACAACTTATCTGTTAATTCTATTATGCATTTTATTGAAGATAAATCACAGTTCAGTCAAGGTGTAGTTGTGTCTACTGCTGTTTCCTTGTCAGGTATCTTATTTTTTCTGACTGACATCCAGGTGTTTGTTGCAGTGATGCTCCTGTGCTCATTCCTGACAGGTGAACCAGACGTATAGGTGAGACTGCTTTAATTAAAGTAACTAAACACCAACAACTGTTTTTAAGATAAACCCAAATGATTACAACTCAAGCATGGCTAAACTCAATAACGGTCCTGGTTCCAACAAATTTGTGCAACAGTGTTATTTTTTTTAATAATTTGATGGTAGAGCCTGTACTCTTTTTTCAATTTCTACTTTATTTTAATTCCCACATTTTAATTGAAATTCTTAAATTTGTAAATATATATTCATAATTAGTACAGTATCAATAATAGTAACTTTGAAAAAGCTTTTATTTTATTTGTGTCACTCAGCTGAGACTGTTCAGAGGGACACACCTTGTATTATAACATTTTGATTGGTGTTCATGATATCTTCATTAAAAGGATGAGCTGTTAAGATTAACAGCAAATCCACATTTGCATTTTAGTTCCTAGTTTAGGAATTGGAGGGAGCTAACCAGATACTCAATACAATATAATAGAAGTAATGAAAATAACAAGGAGTAAAATCCAACAAGTGTCATATTCTCTCAACCTTTGGAGCTGAGCGCCACATAACCTCTTCGTAGACGCGACTGCTTTCTCCAGCTGAGACTTCACTCTCAGCAGGGGGGCCAAACGCACTCTCCCAACTTGGATCTCAGACAGGTCGTCTGTTGTGAGAATTAAAAACCCGTTGAAAACGTTCCTCTGGATGAAGTTGAAGTGGCCCTGGGTGTTAGAGAGTCGCTGCAGCTCAGCGCATCTCCTATGGAGGTGAGTGATGTCCTGCTCCAGGTCTCTGATCATCTTCTCAGCCCTCGCCTTTACTGCTTTCTGCTTCTCTGTGACCACCTTCATGAACTGGCTTCTTTTAGCAGAGCGCCCTTGACCAGTGAAGACCTCTCTGGTCGCTTCTCTCTTGCAGAGCTCTACTGATTTTTTAATCTCTCTAATTTTTTTTTTCCGTTCTGAAATCATTTCTTTGGCTTGTGCTATTTCGGTTCCCAGAGTCTTCCTCTCTTCACTTACAAACTGGAACGGTACGCAAGGGTAAACCGTGTGTTCAGTCCCAGCGCAGCAGGCGCAAACACACGTCTGGTCCTCTCTACAGAACAGCTCAAGGGGCATCTTGTCTGTCCTACACACTCTGTCCTCCAGGTTCTCCTCAGGGTGCATCATCTGGTGCTCCCTACACACTCTGTCCTCCAGGTTCTCCTCAGGGTCGACCAGCTGGTGTCTCTTCAGACCTGCGACTCTCTGGTGAGGCTCCAGGTGGGTCTCACAGTAGGACGTCTGACACTCCAGGCAGGACTTCAGGGCCTTGAGCTTGGCCTTGGTGCAGACACCACAGGACACCTCTCCTGGCCTGGCAGGGTGGTGGTTCCTGCTGCCTTCGGCTGTAGCTGACCTCCTGAACTGATCCACCATCTCAGAGATAAACGTGTTCACTTTCAGCTCAGGTTTTATGGAGAACCTGTTCTTACACAGCGGGCACTGGCAAGGGTTAGTTGTGTCACCCCAGTATTCTCCGATGCAGGCCATGCAATAAGTGTGTCCACATGGGATGCTTACTGGCTGGGTGAAGACATCCAGACAGATAGAACACAGGAACTGATCTTCTGACAGAAGGAGAGGGGTGGCAGCCGTCATATCTAGACAGAGATAAAAGCCATATTTAGAATAAAGGTTAAACCATTCAATATTTTGTGGAGGCATATTTTCATAATATTCTGGCTGCCTATTATACAGCTGTCCAGACAAATTATATAATTCTATCTGCACTGGATAATTATTAATCATTGTGATTTTAGATCCGAGGTTACGTGGCATATTTGACTGCATGTGGCCTTTTTTTGTGCCTACGTCAAAGATGGCAGACATATAAATGAGTCTGGAGCACAGCGAGACCCTCTACTGCGCAAGACCGGACGAGAGAGGCGGAAGTTCAACATGGCACTGACCATATATTTTTGTTATTGTTGCAAATACCACACACAATGTTAAAGAACTAGACATCTTACATAATAGCTTTGCATTTAAACATTTAGAAAGGATTAGGGTATACAATTCCACAACAAACAAATCATAAAAATAAAATAAAAATACATAACGAACTAAATATAAAACAGGTGCGCTTCAATACGCAACTAAGCACTTTCCATAGAAAATACGGCACTGAAGAAAAATGCCTGGTTTATAATTTTCCGATTTTCGTTTCAGAAATAGGAAATGAACAATGAACTGTGAACAAATGAAGTGTGATTTTTACGATCTGATCCAATCCACAAAGAAGACGAAGCGGCCAATAAGGTAGCCTACGTTGTTTGTAATATTTGCACTTTATTTTCAGATTCCATGTGCAGCAAAAGCCTAGCTACTGTTTCTGTTTGTTAATCTTAAATTCTCACGCCAAAGTGAATTGGATGACTAAATCAATTCTGGTAACAGTTCAATAAATGTTAATTGGCTGATTTATGGTCTTTATTGCCATTATGGTTTTGGAAATATATTACTTCGTGTTAAAAATCGATGGCAAACTTTGCGAAATCTGACATACCTGAGGTGGCGTGAAAAATCTCAAATGCCCGGAGCATTATTTGACATCAACGTTAAGAGCGGGTTCATAATCTAATGTGAGTCAGGTGGCTGAGCGGTTAGGGATTCGGGCTAGTAATCAAAAAGTTGCCGGTTCGATTTCCCGCCGTTCAATGACGTTGTGTCCTTGGGCAAGGCACTTCACCCTACTTGCCTCGAGGGGAATGTCCCTGTACTTACTGTAAGTCGCTCTGGATAAGAGCGTCTGCTAAATGACTAAATGTAAATGTAATGTGACATGCCACGTAACCTAGGATATAAAATCACAACGATTAATAATTATTCAGGGATCGTTAACATGTCTACTCACCTGTTTTTGTGCTTAGATGTGGATAACCGTATTGACCTTGTATTGAAAATAAAAAACTGTATAATTATTCAAAATTATGTGGAAAACCGTGAGATTTGCCTATCCATAAGGTGCTTTTTAACATTACTTTCACTTCATCTAAGTGACGTTACTTACTACCAGCTCGGCTTCAGCTCCTCTTAAAGGCACAGTACGCATTTGAAAAGTCTGAGATCTCTATTTGAAAACTCAGCTGCACTGGCAAGGGTTAGTTGTGTCACTCCAGTATTCTCCGATGCAGGCCATGCAGAAGTTGTGTCCACATGGGATGCTTACTGTCTGGGTGAAGACATCCAGACAGATAGAACACAGGAACTGATCTTCAGACAGTAAGACAGGGGTGGCATGTATTTATTTTTAAACAGTCATGTGATCTTCGATGTTTAGTGACTCAACACCCCCAACCCACAAACACATCCACACACCCTCCCCCCCCAAAGTTGCATCACCGTGGTGATTGGACATGTCATCGTGTGGGGAGCTTCAGCAGGTGTTAACAGCCTGGTGGTAATGAACAGAATATCAACTTCCTGTCACAGCCTCCTCCCTCTCCTCCTCTCCTCCTCTCCTCTCTCCTCCTCTGAGACCAGGTATTTATCCTCTCTTTCTCAGGGATTAGTCAGACTGGGATTTAGATCACCGGAGAACAGAGAGACAGAGGGGGTGAGGAACATGTATGTCAAGTACGAATGAAAGAGAGAGGGAGATAGAGAAGGAGAGAGAGAGAGGGTGTCTGAGAAAGACAGAGAGGGGCAGAGAGGGAGAGTGAGAGGGGCAGAGAGGGAGAGTGAGAGGGGCAGAGAGGGAGAGTGAGGGGGCAGAGAGGGAGAGTGAGAGGGGCAGAGAGGGAGAGTGAGAGGAGCAGAGAGAGAGAGTGAGAGAGAGAGGAAGGCTGGTGTTTCCATGTTTAGACCTGACTGGCCTCCTCATTCCCAGCTGATCAGCTCTGGACTCAGAAGCCGGCCTCTCCGCTGTTGCTGCCATCTCTCTACATTACCGGCTGATTTAACGGCTGGTTTTTCGACTGCTTAACCAAACACTTAACCTATTTGTAGCAGCTTATTTTTCTCCTGGCTGCTCTATCACCTCCTGTGGACCTGATGTCGCTGGATCTCCAGTCAGGATGTCCATGCAGAGAGACCTGCTCATGTCCCTGCAGAGAGACCTGTTCTGGTCCCTGCAGAGAGACCTGTTCTGGTCCCTGCAGAGAGACCTGCTCTGGTCCCTGCAGAGAGACCTGCTCATGTCCCTGCAGAGAGACCTGCTCATGTCCCTGCAGAGAGACCTGTTCTGGTCCCTGCAGAGAGACCTGTTCTGGTCCCTGCAGAGAGACCTGCTCATGTCCCTGCAGAGAGACCTGTTCTGGTCCCTGCAGAGAGACCTGTTCTGGTCCCTGCAGAGAGACCTGCTCATGTCCCTGCAGAGAGACCTGTTCTGGTCCCTGCAGAGAGACCTGCTCTGGTCCCTGCAGAGAGACCTGCTCATGTCCCTGCAGAGAGACCTGTTCTGGTCCCTGCAGAGAGACCTGCTCTGGTCCCTGCAGAGAGACCTGCTCTGGTCCCTGCAGAGAGACCTGCTCTGATCGCAGCCCAGCTCCCCTGGTCACTCAGGATCGTCCGTAAGTACAGCTAATACAGAACTGTACATTGCTCACATATATACAGTGCATACGAGTACGCACATACACACATACAAATGCTTATACTTGCACACAGACATGCACGCTTACACCCACATTCACACACACACACACACTGCCTAAAACCAGTTTGGCTACATCGCAGACAGCTTGTAGTGTTGTGAGCTCAGTTATCTGATCCAGGGCATCACAGCTTGGCCTAGAGCCTTTATTTCCATGGCAGCAGGGGCAGGTTCATGTTTAGCACCTCTCTCTCTCTCTCCCTCCTGCCCTCTCTCTCTTTCTCTCTCTCCCTCCCTCTCCCTCCTGCTCTCTCTCTCCCTCTCCCTCCTGCTCTCTCTCTTTCTCTCTCTCTCCCTCCCTCACTCCCTCTCTCCTCCACAATGAGAATGTGAACATTGTTTCCATCTCTCCAGAGAGGTGACTGTCATGGCAGTGTAGAGTTTCACTGGTGATGACTGTACCCAGGGTCTCCAGCCTGGTGATGACTGTACCCAGGGTCTCCAGCCTGGTGATGACTGTACCCAGGGTCTCCAGCCTGGTGATGACTGTACCCAGGGTCTCCAGCCTGGTGATGACTGTACCCAGGGGTCTCCAGCCTGGTGATGACTGTACCCAGGGGTCTCCAGCCTGGTGATGACTGTACCCAGGGTCTCCAGCCTGGAGATGACTGTACCCAGGGGTCTCCAGCCTGGTGATGACTGTACCCAGGGTCTCCAGCCTGGTGATGACTGTACCCAGGGTCTCCAGCCTGGAGATGACTGTACCCAGGGGTCTCCAGCCTGGTGATGACTGTACCCAGGGTCTCCAGCCTGGAGATGACTGTACCCAGGGGTCTCCAGCCTGGAGATGACTGTACCCAGGGTCTCCAGCCTGGAGATGACTGTACCCAGGGTCTCCAGCCTGGAGATGACTGTACCCAGGGTCTCCAACCTGAGCACAGCCTATGCGCTCCAACAGAAGTCAGGTGCCTCTTGGAGAGGTGTGCTAACAAAAATCAAGTGCTCCTAAAGGGACATGGATATGACATGAATCAAACATGTCTGATTGGTGAATATTATGTTGAATGTGAGAGGGGAGTCAAGTGGCTGAGCGGTGAGGAAATCGGGCTAGTAATCCAAAGGTTGCCAGTTCGATTCCCGGTCATGCCACCTGACGTTGTGTCCTTGGGCAAGGCACTTCACCCTACTTGCCTCGGGGGGAATGTCCCTGTACTTACTGTAAGTCGCTCTGGATAAGAGCGTCTGCTAAATGACTAAATGTAATGTAAATGAATGTCATGAACCAGGAGCTTTTACAGTGAGGTCACTGTGGTGCATTTACAGTCTCGACACAACAGCGATTGAGCATGTGACTGTATGTGTTCTGTGTGTGTGTATTGTGTGTGTATGTATATGAGTGTGTGTGTTGGGGGGCAGTAGAATGTGTGTCTAAAAGTAGTTCCTGTGCCCTGTCTGCTCCTAGCAACCAGACACCTCAGCTGGCCACAGCTACGGTCCTCAGAACGTACAGTAGCTGTCTGTTCACTGTGTTTGTGTGTGTGGTGTGTGTGTGTGTGTGTGGTGTGTGGGTGTGTGTGTGCTGCAGAAGTAAGGCAGGTCTGGAAGATTTGAGGCATCTGGAGCAGCTGGAGCCAGAAGAGAGACAAGACAGAGAAGACCCACGAGAATACTGCTATGGTACTCTATCTCTCTCTCTCTCTCTCTGGCTCTCTCTCTCTCTCTCTCTCTCTCTCTCTCTGTATGTCTCTCTCTCTCTATATGTCTCTCTCTCTCTGTATGTCTCTCTCCCTCTCAAGCTGTGTCTAATGATGTACCGGCACATGTATATGTACCTGTTGGCAGTATCTTACTAGGTGTGTATGTGTATCTCCAGGAGGTTACCACCCTGTCCAGGTAGGAGACAGCTTCAACAGGAGGTACCAGGTTCTGTCCAAGCTGGGCTGGGGGTACTTCTCCACGGTCTGGCTCTGCCAAGACTTCAGGTTGGTCCAACTGATAAACAAACAAAAAAATTAAAAAGAGGACCAATTACAAATTGTAATCTGCAATCTATCCATTCGTGCATCCATCCATTCATACACTTATCACTTATCCCTCCTTCCATTCCTCCTTCCATCCCTCCCTCCCTCCCTTCCTTGCTCTCTCCCTCTGTGTATCCATGTATTTCCCTCCCTCCCTCCTTCAGGCAGGGCAGGTGTGTGGCTGTGAAGGTGTTGAAGAGTGGGACAGGCTTCACTCAGGCAGGACAGGATGAAGTCTCTCTGCTACGCTGTGTAAGTCTCCTCTCCTCCCTCTATATCTCTCCTCCTCCTCTCCTCCAAATCTTTATTGGGATGTTTATTTTATACTAGAAACATCTCTCTCTCCCCCTCCTCCTCCTCCCCTCCTCCCTCCTCCTCCCCTCCTCTTCCTCCCCCCTCCCTCCTCTCCTCTCCTCTTCCTCCCCCATCTTCCCTCCTCCTCTCCTCTTCCTCCTCCCTCCTCCTCTCCTCCCTCCTCCTCTCCTCTTCCTCCTCTCCCTAGGCCAGTGGACCCACAGCGCGTCATCCTCACAGTGGCAGGATCGTACAGTTGCTGGACGAGTTCCAACTGGTGGGAGTCAACGGGGTCCGTATCTTTCATCTGTGTGTGTACGTGTGTTGATTTGTGTGTGTGTGTATATGTGAGCTTGTGTGTGTGTGTATATGTGTGTGGTTCCTTGACCCAGCCGTCTAGACGTGTGTCTGGTTCTGGAGCTGCTCGGTCCGGACCTGCGCTGCTGGCAGGTGTGCTTCGGGAGCCCGGGACTGCCGCTACCCTGGGTCAGACAGGTGCTCACCCAGGTAGGCTGCTGTCTGGTCCTCAGGTAGGCTGCTGTCTGGTCCTCAGGTAGGCTGCTGTCTGGTCCTCGGGTAGGCTGCTGTCTGTCTGGTCCTCAGGTAGGCTGCTGTCTGGTCTGCAGGTAGGCTGCTGTCTGTCTGGTCCTCAGGTAGGCTGCTGTCTGGTCCTCAGGTAGGCTGCTGTCTGTCTGGTCCTCAGGTAGGCTGCTGTCTGACCCTCAGGTAGGCTGCCGTCTGGCCCTCAGGTAGGCTGCTGTCTGGTCCTCAGGTAGGCTGCCGTCTGGTTCTCAGGTAGGATGCCGTCTGGTCCTCAGGTAGGCTGCTGTCTGGTCCCCAGGTAGGCTGCTGTCTGGTCTTCAGGTAGGCTGCTGTCTGTCTGGTCCTCTGTTAGGTTGCTGTCTGGTCCTCAGGTAGGCTGCTGTCTGACCCTCAGGTAGGCTGCTGTCTGGTCTTCATGTAGGCTGCTGTCTGTCTGGTCCTCTGTTAGGTTGCTGTCTGGTCCTCAGGTAGGCTGCTGTCTGACCCTCAGGTAGGCTGCTGTCTGGTCCTCAGGTAGGCTGCTGTCTGACCCTCAGGTAGGCTGCTGTCTGGTCCTCAGGTAGGCTGCTGTCTGGTCTGAATAGAGCACAGATGTTTCACCACTCCTGCATAGCAGCCTGTCACGCTCTCTCTGTGTGACGCTGTTCAGGTCCTGCAGGGTTTGGACTACCTTCACTCCCAGTGTAAGATCATCCACACAGACATCAAGCCTGAGGACATCCTGCTGTGCCTGGAGGAGCAGGATGTTCTCAGACACCAGGGGGCGCCACCACAAGCCCCAGCCAGGGCACCAAGGATGGTACCACTGCAGGTTGACAGCTTACTTTGTTTTGAAACCTTTGACTTCTTCCCTTTCTTTGACAGAAACATGAAAAGTAAAATACAATTTTCGTAGTATGAAAGTAAATAAGAATACAACAGTGCAACAATAACAGCTTGCTGATTAACGTATGGTGAACATGTTAGATGAGAGTTTCTCATTCTCCAGACAGCAACTTTATGGGCCGCCTCAGCATGGAGGAGATGAGGGTGAAGATCGCTGACCTGGAGAGTTCCTGCTGACCTGGAGAGTTCCTGCTGACCTGGAGAGTTCCTGCTGACCTGGAGAGTTCCTGCTGACCTGGGGAGTTCCTGCTGACCTGGAGAGTTCCTGCTGACCTGGAGAGTTCCTGCTGACCTGGAGAGTTCCTGCTGACCTGGGGAGTTCCTGCTGACCTGGAGAGTTCCGTTCCTGCTGACCTGGAGAGTTCCTGCTGACCTGGAGAGTTCCTGCTGACCTGGGGAGTTCCTGCTGACCTGGAGAGTTCCTGCTGACCTGGAGAGTTCCTGCTGACCTGGGGAGTTCCTGCTGACCTGGAGAGTGTTCCTGCTGACCTGGAGAGTTCCTGCTGACCTGGGGAGTTCCTGCTGACCTGGAGAGTTCCTGCTGACCTGGGGAGTTCCTGCTGACCTGGAGAGTTCCTGCTGACCTGGGGAGTTCCTGCTGACCTGGAGAGTTCCTGCTGACCTGGGGAGTTCCTGCTGACCTGGAGAGTTCCTGCTGACCTGGGGAGTTCCTGCTGACCTGGAGAGTTCCTGCTGACCTGGAGAGTTCCTGCTGACCTGGGGAGTTCCTGCTGACCTGGAGAGTTCCTGCTGACCTGGGGAGTTCCTGCTGACCTGGAGAGTTCCTGCTGACCTGGAGAGTTCCTGCTGACCTGGGGAGTTCCTGCTGACCTGGAGAGTTCCTGCTGACCTGGGGAGTTCCTGCTGACCTGGGGAGTTCCTGCTGACCTGGAGAGTTCCTGCTGACCTGGAGAGTTCCTGCTGACCTGGGGAGTTCCTGCTGACCTGGAGAGTTCCTGCTGACCTGGAGAGTTCCTGCTGACCTGGGGAGTTCCTGCTGACCTGGAGAGTTCCTGCTGACCTGGAGAGTTCCTGCTGGGTGGTGAGGAGGAGGAAGGGGGGAGGAGGGGAGGAGGAGGGGGGAAGGAGGAGGAGGGGGGGAGGAGGGGAGGAGGAGGGGGGAAGGAGGAGGAGGGGGGGAGGAGGGGAGGAGGAGGGGGGAAGGAGGAGGAGGGGGGGAGGAGGGGAGGAGGAGGGGGGAAGGAGGAGGAGGGGGGGAGGAGGAGGGGGGGAAGGTTACAACGATATCGATGACAAAGATTTAATTCTGAAGATTCTTTTTATTTGTATCTGAACCTGTAGTTTCTCCCCCCCCCCCCAGTATAAACACTTCAGTGAGGAGATCCAGACCCGTCAGTACCGCTCCCTGGAGGTGCTGCTGGGCTCAGAGTACGGCCCGCCTGCAGACATCTGGAGCGTAGCCTGCATGGTGAGTCATCCATCCTCAGAACATCATCCATCCATCCATAGACATCATCCTCAGAACATCATCCATCCTCAGAACATCATCCATTCTCAGAACATCATCCATCCATCCATCCATCCTTAGACATCATCCTCAGAACATTATCCTCAGAATATCATCATCCATCCATCCATAGACATCATCCTCAGAACATCATCATCCATCCACAGAAGAACAACACTGTTCACACCATGTAATGTTAACACAATATCAATAAACACAATGTGGTCTGAACAGTAATACTTTATAAAAACATGTTCATCCTCTTACAGTAAAACTATTTGTTATTCAGGCTTTTGAGCTGGTTACTGGAGACTCGCTGTTTGAGCCCAAAGCTGGCAAGACCTTCACCCTGGAGGAAGGTCTGATTAACTCTCTCTTTTCTCTCTCTCACACACACATGCACAAGCCCTCACATACATACTCACACACTCGTGACACGGTTAACAGTTATCACGCTATGGATTCTGGGTAACGTAGTCCCTCTTGTTCCTCCCTCTCCAGACCACCTGGCTCACATCATAGAGCTGCTTGGCAGGATTCCTCCATCGCTGGTGCTGTCTGGAAGATTCTCCTCAGAGTACTTAACCCACACAGGTGAGGCTCCTCAGAGTACTTCACCCTCACAGGTGAGGCTCCTCAGAGTACTTCACCCTCACAGGTGAGGCTCCTCAGAGTACTTCACCCACACAGGTGAGGCTCCTCAGAGTACTTCACCCACAGAGGTGAGGCTCCTCAGAGTACTTCACCCACACAGGTGAGGCTCCTCAGAGTACTTCACCCACACAGGTGAGGCTCCTCAGAGTACTTCACCATCACAGGTGAGGCTCCTCAGAGTACTTCACCATCACAGGTGAGGCTCTTCAGAGTACTTCACCCTCACAGGTGAGGCTCCTCAGAGTACTTCACCATCACAGGTGAGGCTCCTCAGAGTACTTCACCATCACAGGTGAGGCTCCTCAGAGTACTTCACCCACACAGGTGAGGCTCCTCCGGGCTGATGACAAACAGCACCTACAGCTAGGTGATGTCGCTTCCCCTTCCCATCTATGATCACATGATCAAGAGGTGAGGTCACTTCCTGGTGGGCTTAGCTTATGCTAATACCTCCGTCACAAACCCCCTTCTCCTTCCCTTCCTCATCAGTCCGTTCTCCGTGCTGAAACGTGGGTGAGAAACGCCTGTGGAACGTTTCCTATCCATGGTTCTCCTCTTACCTTCCCCTCCTCCTCCTCTTCCTCCTTCTCTTCCTATTCCCTTCCTCCCTCCCTCCTACCCCTCCTCCTCCTCTTCCTCCTTCTCTTCCTATTCCCTTCCTCCCTCCCTCCTTCCCCTCCTCCTCCTCCTCCTCCTCCTCTCCAGGTGATCTGCGTCACGTCGGCCCCCTCCGTGTCTTGGGTCTGTACGAGGTCCTGGTTGAGAAGTACCACTTCCTGTTGAGTGAAGCGTTGCAGCTGTCTGACTTCCTGTTGCCCATGCTGGAATACCACCCAGACAGGAGGGCAACGGCTGCACAGAGTCTGCTGCACCCCTGGCTCTCCTCCTGATGGTTCCTCCTCCCCTCCTCCTCATGCCCCCCCCTTACACCTTCCCCTCCTCCTGCCCCCCCCTCCTCCTCCTGCCCCCCCCTCCTCCTCCTGCCCCCCCCTCCTCCTCCTGCCCCCCCATCCTCCATCCCCCCCCCTTACACCTTCCCCTGCCCCTCCCTCCCCCTCCTCCTGCCCCCCCTACTCCTCCTCCTACCCCCCCTACCCCTCCTCCTGCCCCCCCCCATCCTCCTGCCCCCCCTACCCCTCCTCCTGCCCCCCCTCCTCCTCCTGCCCCCCCCCCCCTCCTCCTCCTGCCCCCCCCCCCCTCCTCCTGCCCCCCCCATCCTCCTGTGTTGGTGTAGGGGTAGTTTCTACTGCAGTGCGAGCTAGTGTTCTCCACCGGTGCTAATTACACTTTTCATATTAATATGTATGTGATTAATCAAAAATTGCTAAAAGCACGTGATGTTAAGTGAGTACGTATTAATAATTGAAATACCACAGAGCATTGATATGCTTCTTTATAGGCTTTTTAATTAAAAAAAGAATCTGAATTTTGAAAATCCTGGATTGTATATGACTTAGTCTCACACTGGACAGAATGAGAGTGGAAGATTGTTTTCTGTTATATCCATGAACAAATAGAAAGAAGGACAGAGAAATAGAGGAGTGAAGAGATGGAGGGATGAAATGGTAGAGCAGAGGAGAGAGGAGGAGAGGTAGAGGAAAGATGGAGGAATGGAGAGATAGAGGAGAGAGAGAGGTAGATGAGGAGAGAGACAGGAAATGGAGAGATAGAAGTGTTTGTGTGTGTGTTTGTGTTTGAGTCATCCTATCCAGCTGTAGGCACGACACTCCAGCAGGTGGTTGTGTTTGTAGACCACTTTGTAACCACACGGTTTCAGCAACCTCACACACTTCCTGGGCCAGGAGGTGGACTTCACGGGCCTGGTACCAGAGGGAGGGAGGGAGGGAGGGACGGAGAGGGAAGATACAGAGGGAGAGAGAAGGAGAGGAGAGGGGAGGGAGAGAGGAAAGGGGTTGAGAAGGATAGAGGGTGAGAGGGAGTGTAGAGAAAAAGATGAGTCTGGATAACAACTCACCATAAATTACTTAGAGATATAACTTAACTACTTGTATCAAATGGATAAATTAACAAGTTAGCAACAATTAGCACCATTAATTGGTCCACTAATTGGTCCTACTCAGGAAGGCACAAGAAGCCGTGATGGTGACAGAAGCACTTGTCACAGCCTCGGCGGAAGGTCTGCCCTGTGTCGAACAGCTTTTCCTTGTACACACACTCACCTGCAAAACACACACAGACCTAAAGTACACACACACTCACCTGCAGAACACACACAGACCTACAGTACACACACACACACACACACAGTACACACACACACAGACCTACAGTACACACATACACAGACCTACAGTACACACACAGACCTACAGTACACACACACTCACCTGCAGAACACACACAGACCTACAGTACACACACACACCTGCAGAACACACACAGACCTACAGTACACACACTCACCTGCAGAACACACACACAGTACACACACTCACCTGCAGAACACACACACAGTACACACACACACCTGCAGAACACACACAGACCTACAGTACACACACACACCTGCAGTACACACACACACACACTTGCTCTCACACTGTTTTATCATGATGTATTTGTATGTCTGTGTGTCTTCCGTATGTGTGTATGTACAGTATATGTGTGTGTGTACTGCATGCATGTTTGCATGTGTGTGTCCCTGTGTGTGTGTGTGTGTGTGTGTACTGTGTGTGTGTACTGTGTGTGTGTGTAGGTCTTACCTCTGAAGTGAGACACGGCTGCCTGAGAAGGAGCAGTGTTCCACAGGAGGCAGAGAGACGCGGTCCAGAACACCAACCACGCCCAGCCCCAGCCCCACGCCCATCCCCCACCCCACCCCTGCCCCCACCCCCACATGACCCACATCATCAGTGGTTATGTGGTTCAAAATGGAGAAACTTTATTGTTCAAGACAAACAACTCTTCTTGTTTTTGCCTTGGGAAATGTGCAGTCAGTTTTGTTTCCATGTCTCTGTGGGTTAGGTAGAGTACATCACGTTCCATACTGACACTACATTAACAGTCGCCTCGACACAATCTGTGTGTGTGTATGTGTGTGTGTGCATGCGCGGGGGCATTAGCTTAAGGTAGCTTCTTATGAAATCAGATTTCCACAGGAACATTTTGTTAATTCCATATGTTTTCAGGATATAAGACACAGAAACTGTGGTCAGGGCAGTATGGAACTGGGGTGGAGGGGGGGTGCAGAGAGGTGTTGAAGGGGGGGGGGGGCACAGGGTGGAAAAGGGATCGGATGCGGGTGGGGGGTAGGGGGTCATGTCAGCAGAAGTTATGAGCTTGTTTTGTTATCCAGGTTATTATTTCCTTTAGGAGATGATTTGGCCTTACTGAGGCATAGTTTAAAAACAATATGTAAATATTGTGAGGTAAGTGAAGTGCTATAATGTTTAGTATTTCCTATGCCAGATATTTCACAACCCAGTAGTTGCTTCAGGGCTCTCAAGTTTCACGCATTCGCCGAGCATTTCAACCACCATTTCTCACGATCTCATGCAACACCTTGTATTTCTCATGCGGATAATTAAGGGATAACTTGTCCCGCTATATACACTTAAATGGACGAGGCGCAGGCATACGGAGGTACTTTTTCTGCCGAGTTGAGAGCTGTCTCGAGTTGTAATGAGTTTAATGCCCCCCTCCTCCTGCCCCCCCCATCCTCCTGTGTTGGTGTAGGGGTAGTTTCTACTGCAGTGCGAGCTAGTGTTCTCCACCGGTGCTAATTACACTTTTCATATTAATATGTATGTGATTAATCAAAAATTGCTAAAAGCACGTGATGTTAAGTGAGTACGTATTAATAATTGAAATACCACAGAGCATTGATATGCTTCTTTATAGGCTTTTTAATTAAAAAAAGAATCTGAATTTTGAAAATCCTGGATTGTATATGACTTAGTCTCACACTGGACAGAATGAGAGTGGAAGATTGTTTTCTGTTATATCCATGAACAAATAGAAAGAAGGACAGAGAAATAGAGGAGTGAAGAGATGGAGGGATGAAATGGTAGAGCAGAGGAGAGAGGAGGAGAGGTAGAGGAAAGATGGAGGAATGGAGAGATAGAGGAGAGAGAGAGGTAGATGAGGAGAGAGACAGGAAATGGAGAGATAGAAGTGTTTGTGTGTGTGTTTGTGTTTGAGTCATCCTATCCAGCTGTAGGCACGACACTCCAGCAGGTGGTTGTGTTTGTAGACCACTTTGTAACCACACGGTTTCAGCAACCTCACACACTTCCTGGGCCAGGAGGTGGACTTCACGGGCCTGGTACCAGAGGGAGGGAGGGAGGGAGGGACGGAGAGGGAAGATACAGAGGGAGAGAGAAGGAGAGGAGAGGGGAGGGAGAGAGGAAAGGGGTTGAGAAGGATAGAGGGTGAGAGGGAGTGTAGAGAAAAAGATGAGTCTGGATAACAACTCACCATAAATTACTTAGAGATATAACTTAACTACTTGTATCAAATGGATAAATTAACAAGTTAGCAACAATTAGCACCATTAATTGGTCCACTAATTGGTCCTACTCAGGAAGGCACAAGAAGCCGTGATGGTGACAGAAGCACTTGTCACAGCCTCGGCGGAAGGTCTGCCCTGTGTCGAACAGCTTTTCCTTGTACACACACTCACCTGCAAAACACACACAGACCTAAAGTACACACACACTCACCTGCAGAACACACACAGACCTACAGTACACACACACACACACACACAGTACACACACACACAGACCTACAGTACACACATACACAGACCTACAGTACACACACAGACCTACAGTACACACACACTCACCTGCAGAACACACACAGACCTACAGTACACACACACACCTGCAGAACACACACAGACCTACAGTACACACACTCACCTGCAGAACACACACACAGTACACACACTCACCTGCAGAACACACACACAGTACACACACACACCTGCAGAACACACACAGACCTACAGTACACACACACACCTGCAGTACACACACACACACACTTGCTCTCACACTGTTTTATCATGATGTATTTGTATGTCTGTGTGTCTTCCGTATGTGTGTATGTACAGTATATGTGTGTGTGTACTGCATGCATGTTTGCATGTGTGTGTCCCTGTGTGTGTGTGTGTGTGTGTGTACTGTGTGTGTGTACTGTGTGTGTGTGTAGGTCTTACCTCTGAAGTGAGACACGGCTGCCTGAGAAGGAGCAGTGTTCCACAGGAGGCAGAGAGACGCGGTCCAGAACACCAACCACGCCCAGCCCCAGCCCCACGCCCATCCCCCACCCCACCCCTGCCCCCACCCCCACATGACCCACATCATCAGTGGTTATGTGGTTCAAAATGGAGAAACTTTATTGTTCAAGACAAACAACTCTTCTTGTTTTTGCCTTGGGAAATGTGCAGTCAGTTTTGTTTCCATGTCTCTGTGGGTTAGGTAGAGTACATCACGTTCCATACTGACACTACATTAACAGTCGCCTCGACACAATCTGTGTGTGTGTATGTGTGTGTGTGCATGCGCGGGGGCATTAGCTTAAGGTAGCTTCTTATGAAATCAGATTTCCACAGGAACATTTTGTTAATTCCATATGTTTTCAGGATATAAGACACAGAAACTGTGGTCAGGGCAGTATGGAACTGGGGTGGAGGGGGGGTGCAGAGAGGTGTTGAAGGGGGGGGGGGGGCACAGGGTGGAAAAGGGATCGGATGCGGGTGGGGGGTAGGGGGTCATGTCAGCAGAAGTTATGAGCTTGTTTTGTTATCCAGGTTATTATTTCCTTTAGGAGATGATTTGGCCTTACTGAGGCATAGTTTAAAAACAATATGTAAATATTGTGAGGTAAGTGAAGTGCTATAATGTTTAGTATTTCCTATGCCAGATATTTCACAACCCAGTAGTTGCTTCAGGGCTCTCAAGTTTCACGCATTCGCCGAGCATTTCAACCACCATTTCTCACGATCTCATGCAACACCTTGTATTTCTCATGCGGATAATTAAGGGATAACTTGTCCCGCTATATACACTTAAATGGACGAGGCGCAGGCATACGGAGGTACTTTTTCTGCCGAGTTGAGAGCTGTCTCGAGTTGTAATGAGTTTAATGCCACCTACCATCCAATTAGAAACACTTGAGAGCCCTGTGCTTCCTAAACTGTAGGACAATGAGTGTGAAAATGTTGAAGCAATCCTAAATACTAAACTACGACTTCTCATTATTTGATTTAAGCCTCACCCCTCGACTGACTGTTTCGGCATTGCTCATGTGACAACCGCAAATACGAAAGTGAAACGATGGTTCTCGAGCGGGTAAAGAACGACGGACTTTGACGAGGTTTGTATACCGACTATATATTTGTTATTGGAATTATATAAAAAAAGATCAAATCCTATAATCATTTGACTTAGTTTGACTTGACAGCGTACGCATACGACCACACTTGTAAAATGTTCGTATCCGTCATCAGTTAGCCTACAATCTTTATTTTTCTTGTTGAGGCGACAAATGCTCCATCTGCAATCGATGGTTTACTTTATTTCCAAGGCAAGGCTCAAATAGGACGTTAACGTCATGGTTTCTGCTTGTTTTAATCCTTGGAAAATGTGGTTTACGAAAAAAACACACAGGCCTGGCTGTGTGTTCAGGATGTTGTCCTCAGGAATGATGCTGAACCTGCCTGGGTGGTTCTGGAGGATTCTCCTACTGCTCCACACAGCAGACTGCGGTAAACAAATCATTGTCACGGAGTTGTGTTTTACTAGGGGTGGGGGAAAAAATCGATTCACATTTGCGATTCAGTCTTCTAGCGATTCAGATCGATTCACGATTTTATTTTTATTGTTTAAAAAAAAAAAAAAATATATAGGCTATGTTTTTTTATTCTTGTACGTTTAATTTTTATTTTTGTACGACAAACACAATTAACTACCTATCACAGTCAAATAGAAACAAGTAACACTAAACAGCAATCTGGAATCAAATGTAAGCATATATTGAATCGAAATTTGTTTTTTTGTTTTTTTAATAAAAAATCAAAGAAATCGTGAATCGATTTTTTATCGAATTGTGACCCCAGGAATCTATTCGAATCTAAATCGTGAGATACCAAAAAATTTCCACCCCTATGTTTTACCATCTAGCTATCTGTAAAGTCTGTGAGTGTATCGTATTAGATACTAACTCTTCATCTGTTCTTGTCTCTTTTTAGGAAGGTTTGAAATTATTGCTCCAAATAATCAAATCATTGCTGAAGCTGGTGAAACAATCATTCTGCCATGTTTCATCAAATCCCGGATCAGTGCTGAGAACATGATTGTAGAGTGGGTCAGACACGGGCGCTTCGTCCATCGTTACAAAGAGGGCACAGATGACAATGAGAATCAGGATCCATCCTTCAGGACGAGAACAGCTCTGTTTAGAAAGGAACTGAAGACAGGCATCGTGTCCTTGAAGCTGCTCCGGGTTAAAGGCACTGATGAAGGAACTTACAATTGTTCTGTTATGTCACCAACCATGAATTGGCAGGATGATTCGATCATAAAAGTCGATGTTAAAGGTTAATTAATTTTTCAAGTTCAGTTTCTGTAACTTGCTGATTGTGCCTAAACTAAGGCTATCCTTCTAAAACATGGTTGAATCTGTATCTGTGTGTTTGTAGCTCTGGGATCTCAGCCACTGGTCTCCATCGAGGGACACAGAGGGGCAGGGATGGGTCTGCTGTGTGAGACACAAGGCTGGTACCCTGAACCAGAGGTGGTGTGGCTGGACAGTAAAGGAGACTCTCTCTCTGCTGATCCTCCAGAGACGACCAGAGACTCTGAGGGACTCTACACACTCAAACTGAGGGTCACTGTTCAGAAGACACATACAAACCGTTTTAACTGTAGAGTGAAACAGAAATACATGGAGAGAGATGAGACGGCATGGATTCATGTTCCTGGTGAGTTATTCAGATTCATATCTGAGAAGCATCCAGAAGGTTTTAGATGTGGGAGTTTCTGATGAGAGACAGCTACTGTAACAGACATGGAAGTGATTTAATATCTACATTGTTGTTATGTCCATGTCATGCAGTATAGGTAGGTTATACAAGTACCATGTCCCAAATATCATTTGAGTTCTCATTCATGTTACATCCACCAGTACATACTTTGTAAGGGCAGCTGCTGCACTGCATACTGAAACACGTCATTCATATCTAACTCTACTTCAAATCATGCATGTTTCAGATGCGCTGTTTTATCAAGATCACACATGGAAATGGGTCTTTGCTGTGGTGTTCGTTGTCTCTGTCTTAGCATCAGCTGTGGCCATCTGTATCCTGGTGATGAGACATAGAAATAGAAGTAAGGTGGAATGTCTCCTCTTGTTCAGATGTTATTAAAAAACACTGATAAAGGCCTTGATACCTTGGTCTGATTCAGAGTTGAAGGGGTTGTAAATGGTTGTTACAAAGCAAGAAGAACAGTGATGTACTGCTGTATCTCTTCAATCAGTATCTCTGTTCTGACCGAAAGCTTTATTTACAATGTCCAGTCTTTCCATTCATATCTGTGTGCTGTGCTGCCCCCTACTGTTCACACTGGTAGTTCTTGACTGAGGAGTCGGGTCAGGACTGTGTGGTGTCGTCATCAGAAGGAGAGTGGGTAGTGGCAGGGTGCCCTTACAGCTGGTCACTATAGATCCAAGTTCTTGTTCAGATTCTGGTGTTTATATGTCTGATTCTTACTGTCTCTCTTCTCTCTTCATTTACAGATACAATCATTAAGGAAAAGGGTAAGTGATATCCTGTTTATCATTATGTGATGATGTTGAAGCACAACTGTCATGGTAGAACAGCTGTGCAGCGTGGTGGAACTGTCAGCAGGATTCCTGCAGAGTGGATTTAACTGCACTGTCAGGACAGGAGCATGTTCAGGAATGTCTCTTCTTGTTCAGCTGTTATTAGAACACTGATAAAGACCTTGATATCTTGATGTCATACAGAGTTGAAGGGGTTGTCACATGTACATGGTTGTAACAAAGCATGAAGAACAGTGATGTACTGCTGTATCTCTTCATATCAGTATCCAGGGGCGGACGGGGGGGGGAAAGTGGCCCGGGAGTTACTGTCAGACCGGCCCACTCAGTACACGGCGCGTTGCCCACTCAATGCATCGCACGTATCGACCAATCAGTGGCCTACTTGGAAAAATACCCATACTCTTAACATTATTTTGGAGGATTACAAAGAAATTACATCATATATATATTTTCTTACGTTGAACGTCCGAAGTCCGTAAGAATACATTTCAGAATACACTTCAGAACATTTTCGAAAAATAGGTACCATGAGTGTGAATACAGATCGCGAGGAGGAGGAGGATCGCGAGGTTGTTCACAATGTGTGCTTCATGTTTTGGCTACTCGCAATGTTTTGTGGCTATCTCGTTGTTATGATCAGTGACCTATGCACTTTGTAAAGCTCTCTCTTGGAAGTCGCTTTGGATAAAAGCGTCTGCTAAATGAATAAATGTAAATGTAAAATAAAAGACAGTAAGTGATTTCAAACCAGCATAGAGCAAATTATACGTATTCAAGCTGTGTAATATGGAAAATAGTTGGAGGTGCTAGCGATGTCAGAGGGAGGGCCGGTTGGTGATGGAAGTGGGCCGGTATTTTGGACCATCCCAACCCTGTTGGCCCACCTCCCCGGTATCTCCGATGGCCAGTCAGCCCCTGTCAGTATCTCTGGTCTGACCACAAATGGGACCAAAAGCCTTATTTACAATCTCCAGTCTTTCCATTTATATCTCTGTGCTGTGCTGCCCCCTACTGTTCACACTGGTAGTTCTTGACTGAGGAGTCGGGTCAGGACTGTGTGGTGTCGTCATCAGAGGGAGACTAGGTAGTGGCAGGGTGCCCTTACAGCTGGTCGCTATAGATCCAAGTTATTGTTCAGATGCTGGTGTTCATATGTCTCATTCTCACTGTCTCTTATCTCAATTCATTTACAGATAAAATCATTAAGGAGAAGAGTAAGTGATATCCTGTTTATCATTATGTGATGATGTTGAAGCACAACTGTCATGGTAGAACAGCTGTGCAGTGTGGTGGAACTGTCAGAAGGATTCCTGCAGAGTGGATTTAACTGCACTGTCAGGACAGGAAAACAATATTCATAATCTCCAGATGTCTTTACATGTAATATTCCATGTGCTTCTCTCCACTAGAGTTGAGTAGGTAGTGGTAGGGTGCCCTTACAGCTGGTCGCTATAGATCCAAGTTCTTGTTCAGATTCTGGTGTTCCTATGTCTGATTCTCACTGTTTCTCTTCTCTTTTCACTTACAGCATCGATCATTCATGAGAAAGGTAAGTGATATTCAGTTTATCACTATACGATGATGTTGATGCACAACTGTCATGGTAGAACAGCTGTGCAGCGTGGTGGAACTGTCAGCAGGATTCCTGCAGAGTGGATTTAACTGCACTGTCAGGACAGGAGCATGTTCAGGAATGTCTCTTCTTGTTCAGCTGTTATTAGAACACTGATAAAGACCTTGATATCTTGATGTCATACAGAGTTGAAGGGGTTGTCACATGTACATGGATGTTACAAAGCATGAAGAACAGTGATGTACTACTGCTGTATCTCTCCATATCAGTATCTCTGGTCTGACCACAAATGGGACCGAAAGCTTTATTTACAATGTCCAGTCTTTCCATTCATATCTGTGTGCTGTGCTGCCCCCTACTGTTCACACTGGTAGTTCTTGACTGAGGAGTCGGGTCAGGACTGTGTAGTGTCGTCATCAGAAGGAGAGTGGGTAGTGGCAGGGTGCCCTTACAGCTGGTCAATATAGATCCAAGTTCTTGTTCAGAAATTTGGTTTTCTTATGTCTGATTCTCACTGTCTCTCATCTCACTTCATTTACAGGTCTGCTCACTTATCATCAGGGTAAGTGACATCCAGTTTATTATTATACGATGATGTTGAAGAACAACAGTCATGGTTGTGCAGCTGTGCTGCATGGTGGAACTGTCAGAAGGATTCCTCTTCAATCAGTATCTATAACCACTGTTAGTGGACTCCTGGAATGTTGTTACTGTAGGTAGCTGTGGAGGGTAGTCAGGGTGTAGGTAGTCAGGGTGTAGGTAAATGTGGAGGGTAGTCAGGGTGTAGGTAGTCAGGGTGTAGGTACGTGTGGAGGGTAGTCAGGGTGTAGGTAGTCAGGGTGTAGGTAGGTGTGGAGGGGAGTCAGGGTGTAGGTAGTCAGGGTGTTGGTAGTCAGGGTGCTGGTAGGTGTGGAGGGTAGTCAGGGTGTGGGTAGTCAGGGTGTTGGTAGTCAGGGTGCTGGTAGGTGTGGAGGGTAGTCAGGGTGTGGGTAGTCAGGGTGTTGGTAGTCAGGGTGCTGGTAGGTGTGGAGGGTAGTCAGGGTGTAGGTAGTCAGGGTGTGGGTAGTCAGGGTGTTGGTAGGTGTGGAGGGTAGTCAGGGTGTAGGTAGTCAGGGTGTGGGTAGTCAGGGTGCTGGTAGGTGTGGAGGGTAGTCAGGGTGTGGGTAGTCAGGGTGCTGGTAGGTGTGGAGGGTAGTCAGGGTGTAGGTAGTCAGGGTGTAGGTAGTCAGGGTGTTGGTAGTCAGGGTGCTGGTAGGTGTGGAGGGTAGTCAGGGTGTAGGTAGTCAGGGTGTTGGTAGTCAGGGTGTTGGTAGTCAGGGTGCTGGTAGGTGTGGAGGGCAGTCAGGGTGTAGGTAGTCAGGGTGCTGGTAGGTGTGGAGGGTAGTCAGGGTGTAGGTAGTCAGGGTGTAGGTAGTCAGGGTGTTGGTAGTCAGGGTGCTGGTAGGTGTGGAGGGTAGTCAGGGTGTAGGTAGTCAGGGTGTAGGTAGTCAGGGTGTTGGTAGTCAGGGTGCTGGTAGGTGTGGAGGGCAGTCAGGGTGTAGGTAGTCAGGGTGCTGGTAGGTGTGGAGGGTAGTCAGGGTGTAGGTAGTCAGGGTGTTGGTAGTCAGGGTGCTGGTAGGTGTGGAGGGCAGTCAGGGTGTAGGTAGTCAGGGTGCTGGTAGTCAGGGTGTAGGTAGTCAGGGTGCTGGTAGGTGTGGAGGGTAGTCAGGGTGTAGGTAGTCAGGGTGTAGGTAGTCAGGGTGTTGGTAGTCAGGGTGCTGGTAGGTGTGGAGGGCAGTCAGGGTGTAGGTAGTCAGGGTGTTGGTAGTCAGGGTGCTGGTAGGTGTGGAGGGCAGTCAGGGTGTAGGTAGTCAGGGTGCTGGTAGGTGTGGAGGGCAGTCAGGGTGTAGGTAGTCAGGGTGTTGGTAGTCAGGGTGTTGGTAGTCAGGGTGTAGGTAGTCAGGGTGTAGGTAGTCAGGGTGTTGGTAGTCAGGGTGCTGGTAGGTGTGGAGGGTAGTCAGGGTGTAGGTAGTCAGGGTGCTGGTAGGTGTGGAGGGCAGTCAGGATGTAGGTAGTCAGGGTGTGGGTAGTCAGGGTGTTGGTAGTCAGGGTGCTGGTAGGTGTGGAGGGCAGTCAGGATGTAGGTAGTCAGGGTGTTGGTAGTCAGGGTGCTGGTAGGTGTGGAGGGCAGTCAGGGTGTTGGTAGTCAGGGTGCTGGTAGGTGTGGAGGGTAGTCAGGGTGTAGGTAGTCAGGGTGTTGGTAGTCAGGGTGCTGGTAGGTGTGGAGGGTAGTCAGGGTGTAGGTAGTCAGGGTGTAGGTAGGTGTGGAGGGCAGTCAGGGTGTAGGTAGTCAGGGTGTAGGTAGTCAGGGTGCTGGTAGGTGTGGAGGGTAGTCAGGGTGGTGCAGGATGGGTGAGGACAGAATATTGTCAGGCTGTAACTCTGAGATCTGTGGAAAAGCTGCTAGTGACCTCAGTCATGCATCTTTCTGTATCTACAGAAACCCTTTCAAGACAGCTGGGTAAGTAGAAACCTTGGAGGGAAGGGAAACAATGTTTGTGTACATTTACTTATATAATACAGCTTTAATCATAATAACAACTTGTCTAAAGTTGGATCTGTTCCCTAATGATGCTGTGTTTGAACACATCTTGTTCTTCACTCAGATCTGGTAAACACAAGACGGTACCAAGGTAAATGAAATATACAGCATGGTAGTCTAATGTAATGACTGTTACTATTGTTTTTGTTAAATAGCAAGGCAGCTGTCAATGTCATTATGTTGCCAGTGTAGGGATAAATCAAATGTATAGATATGTTTAATTAATTCAAATAATCTCTATATTTCAGATTGTGAAGCCGTCAGACATCATGCAGGTCAGTGTCTGTGTTCTGAGTGATTCTCAGTGTGCAGAGGTTAGACCTGGTATCAAGTACAACATCATAGATGTCTACAAACTAGACTGAACATTAGATTCAAGCAGGAGGACTCAGTGGTAGTTTAAGAATGTTTATTGAGAATACACATATTGGTCTTGGTGATATGGTTCTGCTCTCACCAGCTCTCCGCTGGTAACCCAACGAGACACCGTCTCACATTGTGCCAGAGAGCTCGATACACATTCCCCTGTAGGTAGAGAGTACACAGAACCAGCTTCGCCCGTTTACTGTCACATGACTCAAAGTATTTACTCATTGACAATCCGGCCCATCCTGGATTTTTCTTATAAAGACAACACGCATTGTTTACGTCTACAGTGAGAATGTACTGTACATTTAAGTCATCTTCTTCTACAAGGCATTTGTATGTTTTCGACTTCCAACCGGATTCACCTCAAAACTATCCACCTGTATGATGGCGTTCATGTGTTCATAGTGTATGTTTTTAGGTGTATGATGTGTTCATAATGTATGTTTGTAGGTGTATGATGTGTTCATAGTGTATGTTTGTAGGTGTATGATGGTGTTCATGTGTTCATAGTGTATGTTTGTAGGTGTATGATGTGTTCATAATGTATGTTTGTAGGTGTATGATGTGTTCATAATGTATTTTTCTAGGTGTATGATGGTGTTCATGTGTTCACCATGGTGTGTTTTTCTCCACAGTGGATGTGACTCTTGACCCTGATACTGCACATCCCAGACTCATCCTGTCTGCTGATGGGAAACAAGTGAGTTGTGGAGTTGAACAACAGAATCTTCCTGAGACCCCAAAGAGGTATGACACGCGTCTTGATGTTCTTGGAACACAGGGCTTCTCCTCAGGCAGGTTCTACTATGAGGTGCAGGTCAATAAGACTGAGTGGCATTTAGGAGTAGCTAAAGAGTCCTGCAAGAGGAAGGGGGATTTTTATTTGAGACCGAGACATGGATACTGGACTATTACACTGAGGGAAGGTGGTAAATACCTGGCTCTGACTGACATCCATGTCCACCTCCACCTGAGCCAGAAGCCCCAGAAGGTGGGGGTGTTTGTGGACTATGAGGAGGGCATGGTGTCCTTCTACAATGTGGAGACCAAGGGTCATATCTTCTCTTTCACTGACTGTGCGTTCACTGAGAAACTTCATCCATTCTTCAGCCCTGCTCCTCCTTGTGTCTCTGGTGAGAATGATCCTCTGGTCATC
Organism: Osmerus eperlanus; assembly: GCF_963692335.1. Classification (NCBI taxonomy): domain Eukaryota; kingdom Metazoa; phylum Chordata; class Actinopteri; order Osmeriformes; family Osmeridae; genus Osmerus; species Osmerus eperlanus. Next base: position 22,264,146 of record NC_085021.1, on the reverse strand, counting down.
TGTCCTGTAGACAATGTTAAACCTGTTAAACCTGAGTCCCCTCACCTGTCTCCCCTCACATATGAATCTGATTCAGCTCACCAGCCATTGCTGGATCAAGGTCAGCAGTCATTACTGAATCAAGGTCAGCAATCTGAATCAAGTGAGGAAATAAACAAGTCAGTGTCTTTCCTGGAGCAGTCGGCTATATATGAAGTGTGATGTTTGTTAGAGCTTGTTAGCAGGAGAGTGTATTAGTAAATACATGAATGTAAAGACCACGGTCTCTACTGGTGTTTGCATCACAGACCTCTATCCTGTCCAAACCATCCACGTGTTTTATATACATGGTTTCATTCATTTCATTTATGGAGGATCAATGTTACATTTCTGTTGATAAATGTATAGTGTTTGTTTTTCCACTTAATTTTTTGGTCATTTTCTAACAGCTCCCATACAGTATTGTATAGATCATGTACAGTACTGTATGGATCATGTGCAGTACTGTATGGATCATGTACAGTACTGCGTGGATCATGTGCAGTACTGCATGGATCATGTACAGTACTGCGTGGATCATGTGCAGTACTGCGTGGATCATGTACAGTACTGCGTGGATCATGTGCAGTACTGCATGGATCATGTGCAGTACTGCATGGATCACGTACTGTATTGTATAGATCATGTACAATTTATCTTTTTTTGTTTTTTGGGGGATTTTTTTTTCTCCAAAAGGTTTACTAAATATTCTATATTTTTTAAAGTTTGGGGGGAGAAAAAGATTCAAAAGGTATATATTCATAGTTTCCAAAAAACTGTACTCTGCCCGGCTTCTTTGTACCACGTGTGTAAAAAAAAGTTTAGAAAGGTTGACAAAATCAGTTTGAATAAAAGGTTTTCTTAAAGAAGAAAAAAACTGAAACTTTGTGTCGTGTGTGAAAAAAAAGTTTAAAGGTTGAAAAAATATTTGCTAAAAAAGTTTACAAAAAAAGTTTCACTAATATGTTTCTAAAGCTTGAAAAAAATAAATTAACATGTTTTTCACATACATGTCAGTTATTAATCGTCTGCAACACAGCTGTGTTGGTTTCAACATGTACGTTTGGTGGTTTGATGTCTGCAGCATGAATCACCTATAAAAAGACTCTGCTGGTTCAAAGCCTCCCTTACGTCTGAGTTGTCTCGTCTACAGGATTGTTAGTCTTTTATCTCCGCGAGGCAGCGTGGTACTTAAGTGTCGAGTACGCTCCCATGCTGCCGTTGTGCTCGCCAGGGTTCACAAGCACTGGCTCACTGGGATACCTCCACACGCTGGCTGTGAAGACAGGCCTGCCTCCACACACGCTGGCTGTGAAGGCAGGCCTGCCTCCACACACGCTGGCTGTGAAGGAAGGCCTGCCTCCACACACGACTGGAAAACCCTTTAACTGCACTATCTGGGCTCCTGCCTGTCACACCAGACCAATGGATCACCTCCCCAACTGACACCAGTCAGACGTAAGCAAACGTACGGTATTTGAAAGCGTATTTGAAACCGTATTTGAACCAGGTGTGTGTAGAAGTAACACTTAAGAAAAACCTCAGTTGGTTTCTGTTTAATCCAGTCAGATAAAAAGCTCACACGCAAAAATGTTTTCTTTTTTTATCACTCTCTACTCAAACCTTTAACTGAAGCATTTCAAAGGTTCATTGAACAAGATACTGGATCATAAAATGAACAGGATATTTTGGATTAAACTCTAAATAGACGGATTTCAAATGTATTTGTCCTCAGCCCTGGTGTCCAGGCACTGGTGGTGGTGGCGGCAGCTGACGACCACTCAGCCAGACAAGCCGAGGGATCAGACGAAACAAGCTCTCTGGTACCTCAAACTGGTAGACTAGCTCTGTCATCTGTTACAGGGAGGGACAAGTTCACAACAACTGCATTTCCTCATTCCTGGCATGGTTTCTACATAACAGAGGCAGACAGACTGATAGACATCAGACATGAGCAGGAGTGATGAGTACAGTTGAGGAGTTCCCAAAAAGAGAAGAGAACACTTTTGTAAACATTTTATAATTGATATATGTAGCGGACATTAGAGAGAGAGAGAGAGAGAGAGAGAGAGAGAGAGAGAGAGAGACCCCTCTCCTTATATTTCCCCTCCTCACTTCCCCTATGTCTCCTCTCTCCTTCCTTCCTTCCTCCCCTCCTTCCTTTCTCCCCTCCTGTTAGGGCCTGCATGTACCCTTACAGAAGTAAGTTCGAGTAATGACACTCCAAACAGTGAGGGGTTTATGTTTGCATTGTGAATTATACATAATGTATTTACACCACCCGTAAGTAGAGCTTAAAATAAATATTTTTCCATGTTTGTTTAATAATTACTGTATATTATTTACCCATAATTCTAATAAGTCATGGGACCTATGAATATTGGCAACACCCATCGTATCTGCTGGCAGCGTCAAGTTCAAAACAACTGCATTTCCTCATTCCTGGCATGGTTTCTCCAGAACAGAGGCTGACAGACAGACAGACATCAGACATGAGCAGGAATGCTATGTAGCCTACAGCTGAGGAGTGGATGCCTGTAGAAGAAGAGATTCATATCAGTTTTCTATATCAGTAAAACATTCCATCAGTTACAAAAAGAAAAGAGAATGACATTGTAAACATGTAATCATTTACAAATGAAGCAAGTCCAAGTCTTTCTACTTTCTGCAGAAGCTCCAGTGAATGTCACAGACTCTTTATCTCTCTTTCCCCTTTTCCTCCTCCCTGTCCCTCTCTCTCTCTACCTCCCTCACAGTCTTGTCCTCTTCTCCCTCCCTCTTGTTTCTCTCTCCGGTTCTCTCTCCCCACCTTTTCTCAATCCCTTTCTCTCTTCCTCTCTTCCCACTTTCTCTGTGTATTTCTCTGTCTGCCATTCTTCCCTCTTTCCCCTCTCTCTCCCTGTATCTCTCCCTCCTCTCTTTCTGTCTCCTCTTCTCTGTCTTCCTCTCTCTACCTCTCCCCCTCCTTCTGTCTCTCTCTCTCTCTCTCTCTCTCCCCTCTCTCTCTCTCTCTCTCTCCTCTCTCTCTACAGTTGCCTTCTAGTTGTTCAGGGAATGTTGCTACCCCCTAGACTCCTCTTACTGCTTATTATGGAACATACAGTAAATATTTGAATGTGTCACACCCACACACACTTCTGTTTGGACCAGTTGATCCTGTTTGGAGTCTCATGACTGGACGTCACCTGCATCCTGTACGTGTGCATGTACAGGATGCACACGTATGCATGTGTGACACATTCAAATATTTACTGTATGTTCCATGACAGTAACAATAAGCAGTAAGAGGAGTCTTCAAGGTTGGGATCAGATGAGTACAAGGTAGCACTTCAGACTGTCAGCATTACTGTCAGACACACAGAACCAGTTCGACACAGAGAGGAGGCTGATGGTGCAACCACAGTTTTATGAAGGTCAGTACAATGTTGTGTATTCATGTGTTGGAGAATGAAGGATTTACTGTCAGTCTAGAATATGTTATGATTAAGTAAACTAGCATCCCTAACCCTGGTCTGATGTCTTATCCTTTAAAATACTGGACGTGTGTTTGTTTAACATCATAGATCCTGGGCTGTACAATATACCATTATTTAATGTCCATTCAACATATCAGGTGTGTAAATGTGATCATAGGCTAACGTAAACAGTCAGTGGTTAAGGACCTCCCACCTGTGCTGATTGACAGGAAGAGGATGTGCTGTGTTGTCAGTTAACAGTGTCCAAGGAAGGAGACAGGCTATGACCTTTGACAAGAAACTGTACATGTGTAACCAAGGGTTTAAATGAACATATCAAATGTATATATCCTGTCTAGACTACTTTGGTCCTCTATAGACTGGGGAGCTAGTGCTAACAGCTTTTGATTGTGGGTCAAGAGATGGCCCATGACATCTCTTGCCCATGACAACCCATGATGACATAAACCTTCATTCAATACACCATCTAGTGTAAACCTGTTCCACATGTTCCTCTGTGCACTGGTGAATGTTTCATTTGCACCGTGCAAGAGTATCCTGAGAAGACAGGGCAGAGAGAGGAGGGTTCTGGCAGGGCAGGTGATCAGAGACAGGGCAGAGAGAGGAGGGTTCTGGCAGGGCAGGTGATCAGAGAGAGGAGGGTTCTGGCAGGGCAGGTGATCAGAGACAGGGCAGAGAGAGGAGGGTTCTGGCAGGGCAGGTGATCAGAGACAGGGCAGAGAGAGGAGGGTTCTGGCAGGGCAGGTGATCAGAGAGAGGAGGGTTCTGGCAGGGCAGGTGATCAGAGACAGGGCAGAGAGAGGAGGGTTCTGGCAGGGCAGGTGATCAGAGACAGGGCAGAGAGAGGAGGGTTCTGGCAGGGCAGGTGATCAGAGAGAGGAGGGTTCTGGCAGGGCAGGTGATCAGAGACAGGGCAGAGAGAGGAGGGTTCTGGCAGGGCAGGTGATCAGAGACAGGGCAGAGAGAGGAGGGTTCTGGCAGGGCAAGTGATGTAGGCTGCAGGTGAGGGAGGACAAACATCCAGAGTTACAGTACAGATCACAGAACAGTGCTAATCATGTGACAGGGTGACAAGTCATGTTTCTGGAACAGAGAGTTTATTGTATATTTGACTGCCAGAGTCATGGTCATAATGTGTTTAGATCATGTCATGTTTGCCCATCATTGAACAAGTCATAGGAACCACAACTCCTGAGAACGCCCATAATTTCTCCTGGGAGCGTCAAGTGAAAAACAACTGCTTTTCCTCATACATGACATAGTTTCTACAGAGCACTGTAACAGCTGAAATGTAACACAGAGGACATCTGAACCAGAGAGACGAGAATCAGACCAAACTCTACAGTGGAAAGAGAGAGAGAGATGAAGAAGGGAGGTGAGAGAAAGAGAGAGGGGGAGGCAGAGGGACAGCCACACTTCCTGACTACCTCCACCTGTATCTCCCTCCAGCTCTCCTCCACCTGATTACCTCCACCTGTATCTCCCTCCAGCCCTATGTAGGCACGTAGGCCAGTGGCATCCATAGCTTTCCACTCTTCTCCGCGTTTCAGATACCCTTCCCGATTTGTCACATCCAAGATTACTCTTTCTATTTGTGGCGTGATGAAGACTAAAAACTTGGATACGATGTCATGAGCGGGAAACAGCTTCTCTCCAGGTCCTCTCCGTGATGTTACGTTGCAACGGCATCCTCTGATTCAGATACGCAACCGAAGACCATTCGATTTTGCCGTTTTTCAACACGAAAAGAGGATGCGACATCACAAAAGTCTCTCTGTCGATTTGAGGGGCTTGGTCATTGTCGGCTTCATCTTCTTCGGGCGACGACACGTCGCAGCGGTCTGCGTTGTACTCTTCCCCACCTTCTTCTTCTTCTGACACATCTTCGGCAACATCTTCAGACTCACTTTGCTTCACATTTGCAAACATCTGCTGTAGAACTTGCAGTGCAGTGAAATCCCCAGCCATAGCTCTCTGACCTTAGACAACAGCTGTCCTGACACCCACCAAATGTATGTTAGTAGCACTTCCCTACAGCTTACATGATTACATGGATAAAGTAATCATGTAAGCTTTATCCATGGCGGCGGGTCACCTGTTCCTTATGGCTTACATAATGACTCCTAATAAAAAAACACTTTTGTTTTGTATTAGGAAAAATTGTTGCGACACGGCTGGGGTCACATGACCGCGAGACATCGCGAAGGTTAAAAGAAAATGCTTCATTTTATTTTTGTATTAGGTAAAGCTGTCGCAACACGACGGTGGGTCAGAATGACCCGAAGGCAGCACAAGGGTTAAACATTAAACTGTTTGTTACTTTAAAACTAACCTTCATCTGGATCATCACAGGGATATTTGTGAACTGATTGCATATGTCAGATTCACTGCATGACTTGTAAGCAGAGAAAAGCTGTTGCTATCAAACGTTGTCTACTTAATCAACTGTATTAGTGTACTGGTGAAGCAATAGATCAAATGGCCAGTAGATAGGTTTGTCAAGGGATTTAATGCTCCCTTGTAAAAGTATTTTTTGTATTTTTAAAATGTAGAAATACAGTAGTTTATTTTGATACATGTTGTGGTGCTGTATTTTGTAGTTTATTTTGATACACTTACAATTAATGTATTTGGTATTTTATTTTTAAATACATTTTAATCTGCCCATCCCTGGACGTATTGACCATGAAAGTTTATGAAAGAGATATTTGAACGAGTGCTCCACGTTCTGGATGTTGTCCTCAGGAATGATGCTGACCCTGCCTGGCTGTATCTGGAGTATTCTCCTACTGCTCCACACAGCAGACTGCGGTAAACAAATCACTGTCATGGAGTTGTGTGTTTTACCATCTAGCTATCTGTAAAGTTTTGTCTCTTAGGTACACTATAATAGTCATAGTCATAGTTAACAGTAGGACTGATAGTAACAGTTGAAAGTGATGCAGAACAACTAGATTGCAGGCCTCCATCAGACCAGAGCAAGTTGAGGAGAGAGGATGTTTGTCCTCTGAGATTCACTCTTTATCTGTTCTCTTCTCTTCAGTTACTCATAAGGTCATTACTCCAGTTCATCAAATCACTGCTGTGGCTGGTGAAAGTGTAGTCCTGCCGTGCTACGTCGACCCCAGCATCAGTGCTGAGGGCTGGACGGTGGAGTGGTTCAATCTCAACCTCTCAGAACGTAGTATCTATCTTTATGAAGACGGCAAAGAAAACTGTGAAGCTCAGAATCCCTCCTTCAGGACAAGAACAGCTCTGTTTAAAGAAGAACTGAAGACAGGCAACACCTCCTTGAAGCTGGTCGGGGTTAGAGCCACTGATGAAGGAACTTACAAATGTTTTGTTAGGTCACCTACCTCGAAATGGTATGATGATTCAAACATCACAGTCAGTGTTAAAGGTAAATGTACTTATCAAGTTCAGTTTCTGTAACTTGCTGATTGTGCCTAAACTAAGGCTATCCTTCTAAAACATGGTTTAATCTGTATCTGTGTGTTTGTAGCTGTAGGATCTCAGCCAGTGGTCTCCATCGAGGGACACAGAGGGGCAGGGATGGGTCTGGTGTGTGAGACACGAGGCTGGTACCCTGAACCAGAGGTGGTGTGGCTGGACAGTAAAGGAGACTCTCTCTCTGCTGATCCTCCAGAGATGACCAGAGACTCTGTGGGACGCTACACACTCAAACTGAGGGTCACTGTTCAGAAGGCACATAGAAACCTCTTTAACTGTAGAGTGAAACAGAAATACATAAAGAGAGATGAGACGGCAAGGATTCATGTTCCTGGTGAGTTATTCAGCTTCATATCTGAGAAGCATCCAGAAGGTTTTAGATGTGGGAGTTTCTGATGAGAGACAGCTACTGTAACAGACATGGAAGTGATTTAATATCTACATTGTTGTTATGTCCATGTCGTGCAGTATAGGTAGGTTATACAAGTACCATGTCCCAAATATCATTCAAATATATCCAAGTTCTCATTCATGTTACATCCACTAGTACATACTTTGTAAGGGCAGCTGCTGCACTGCATACTAAAACACGTCATTCATATCTAACTCTACTTTAAATCATGCATGTTTCAGATGCGCTGTTTTATGAAGATCACACATGGAAATGGATCCTGGCTGCAGTGATCGCCGTTGTCTCTGTCTTAGCATCAGCTGTGGTCATCAGTATCCTGGTGATGAGACATAGAAATAAAAGTAAGGTGGAATGTCTCCTCTTGTTCAGATGTTATTAAAAAACACTGATAAAGGCCTTGATACCTTGGTCTGATTCAGAGTTGAAGGGGTTGTAAATGGTTGTTACAAAGCAAGAAGAACAGTGATGTACTGCTGTATCTCTTCAATCAGTATCTCTGTTCTGACCGAAAGCTTTATTTACAATGTCCAGTCTTTCCATTCATATCTGTGTGCTGTGCTGCCCCCTACTGTTCACACTGGTAGTTCTTGACTGAGGAGTCGGGTCAGGACTGTGTGGTGTCGTCATCAGAAGGAGAGTGGGTAGTGGCAGGGTGCCCTTACAGCTGGTCACTATAGATCCAAGTTCTTGTTCAGATTCTGGTGTTTATATGTCTGATTCTTACTGTCTCTCTTCTCTCTTCATTTACAGATACAATCATTAAGGAAAAGGGTAAGTGATATCCTGTTTATCATTATGTGATGATGTTGAAGCACAACTGTCATGGTAGAACAGCTGTGCAGCGTGGTGGAACTGTCAGCAGGATTCCTGCAGAGTGGATTTAACTGCACTGTCAGGACAGGAGCATGTTCAGGAATGTCTCTTCTTGTTCAGCTGTTATTAGAACACTGATAAAGACCTTGATATCTTGATGTCATACAGAGTTGAAGAGGTTGTCACATGTACATGGTTGTTACAAAGCATGAAGAACAGTGATGTACTGCTGTATCTCTTCATATCAGTATCCAGGGGCGGACGGGGGGGGGAAAGTGGCCCGGGAGTTACTGTCAGACCGGCCCACTCAGTACACGGCGCGTTGCCCACTCAATGCATCGCACGTATCGACCAATCAGTGGCCTACTTGGAAAAATACCCATACTCTTAACATTATTTTGGAGGATTACAAAGAAATTACATCATATATATATTTTCTTACGTTGAACGTCCGAAGTCCGTAAGAATACATTTCAGAATACACTTCAGAACATTTTCGAAAAATAGGTACCATGAGTGTGAATACAGATCGCGAGGAGGAGGAGGATCGCGAGGTTGTTCACAATGTGTGCTTCATGTTTTGGCTACTCGCAATGTTTTGTGGCTATCTCGTTGTTATGATCAGTGACCTATGCACTTTGTAAAGCTCTCTCTTGGAAGTCGCTTTGGATAAAAGCGTCTGCTAAATGAATAAATGTAAATGTAAAATAAAAGACAGTAAGTGATTTCAAACCAGCATAGAGCAAATTATACGTATTCAAGCTGTGTAATATGGAAAATAGTTGGAGGTGCTAGCGATGTCAGAGGGAGGGCCGGTTGGTGATGGAAGTGGGCCGGTATTTTGGACCATCCCAACCCTGTTGGCCCACCTCCCCGGTATCTCCGATGGCCAGTCAGCCCCTGTCAGTATCTCTGGTCTGACCACAAATGGGACCAAAAGCCTTATTTACAATCTCCAGTCTTTCCATTTATATCTCTGTGCTGTGCTGCCCCCTACTGTTCACACTGGTAGTTCTTGACTGAGGAGTCGGGTCAGGACTGTGTGGTGTCGTCATCAGAGGGAGACTAGGTAGTGGCAGGGTGCCCTTACAGCTGGTCGCTATAGATCCAAGTTATTGTTCAGATGCTGGTGTTCATATGTCTCATTCTCACTGTCTCTTATCTCAATTCATTTACAGATAAAATCATTAAGGAGAAGAGTAAGTGATATCCTGTTTATCATTATGTGATGATGTTGAAGCACAACTGTCATGGTAGAACAGCTGTGCAGTGTGGTGGAACTGTCAGAAGGATTCCTGCAGAGTGGATTTAACTGCACTGTCAGGACAGGAAAACAATATTCATAATCTCCAGATGTCTTTACATGTAATATTCCATGTGCTTCTCTCCACTAGAGTTGAGTAGGTAGTGGTAGGGTGCCCTTACAGCTGGTCGCTATAGATCCAAGTTCTTGTTCAGATTCTGGTGTTCCTATGTCTGATTCTCACTGTTTCTCTTCTCTTTTCACTTACAGCATCGATCATTCATGAGAAAGGTAAGTGATATTCAGTTTATCACTATACGATGATGTTGATGCACAACTGTCATGGTAGAACAGCTGTGCAGTGTGATGGAACTGTCAGCAGGATTCCTGCAGAGTGGATTTAACTGCACTGTCAGGACAGGAGCATGTTCAGGAATGTCTCCTCTTGTTCAGCTGTTATTAGAACACTGATAAAGACCTTGATATCTTGATGTCATACAGAGTTGAAGGGGTTGTCACATGTACATGGATGTTACAAAGCATGAAGAACAGTGATGTACTACTGCTGTATCTCTCCATATCAGTATCTCTGGTCTGACCACAAATGGGACCGAAAGCTTTATTTACAATGTCCAGTCTTTCCATTCATATCTGTGTGCTGTGCTGCCCCCTACTGTTCACACTGGTAGTTCTTGACTGAGGAGTCGGGTCAGGACTGTGTAGTGTCGTCATCAGAAGGAGAGTGGGTAGTGGCAGGGTGCCCTTACAGCTGGTCAATATAGATCCAAGTTCTTGTTCAGAAATTTGGTTTTCTTATGTCTGATTCTCACTGTCTCTCATCTCACTTCATTTACAGGTCTGCTCACTTATCATCAGGGTAAGTGACATCCAGTTTATTATTATACGATGATGTTGAAGAACAACAGTCATGGTTGTGCAGCTGTGCTGCATGGTGGAACTGTCAGAAGGATTCCTCTTCAATCAGTATCTATAACCACTGTTAGTGGACTCCTGGAATGTTGTTACTGTAGGTAGCTGTGGAGGGTAGTCAGGGTGTAGGTAGTCAGGGTGTAGGTAAATGTGGAGGGTAGTCAGGGTGTAGGTAGTCAGGGTGTAGGTACGTGTGGAGGGTAGTCAGGGTGTAGGTAGGTGTGGAGGGGAGTCAGGGTGTAGGTAGTCAGGGTGTTGGTAGTCAGGGTGCTGGTAGGTGTGGAGGGTAGTCAGGGTGTGGGTAGTCAGGGTGTTGGTAGTCAGGGTGCTGGTAGGTGTGGAGGGTAGTCAGGGTGTGGGTAGTCAGGGTGTTGGTAGTCAGGGTGCTGGTAGGTGTGGAGGGTAGTCAGGGTGTAGGTAGTCAGGGTGTGGGTAGTCAGGGTGTTGGTAGGTGTGGAGGGTAGTCAGGGTGTAGGTAGTCAGGGTGTGGGTAGTCAGGGTGCTGGTAGGTGTGGAGGGTAGTCAGGGTGTGGGTAGTCAGGGTGCTGGTAGGTGTGGAGGGTAGTCAGGGTGTAGGTAGTCAGGGTGTAGGTAGTCAGGGTGTTGGTAGTCAGGGTGCTGGTAGGTGTGGAGGGTAGTCAGGGTGTAGGTAGTCAGGGTGTTGGTAGTCAGGGTGTTGGTAGTCAGGGTGCTGGTAGGTGTGGAGGGCAGTCAGGGTGTAGGTAGTCAGGGTGCTGGTAGGTGTGGAGGGTAGTCAGGGTGTAGGTAGTCAGGGTGTAGGTAGTCAGGGTGTTGGTAGTCAGGGTGCTGGTAGGTGTGGAGGGTAGTCAGGGTGTAGGTAGTCAGGGTGTAGGTAGTCAGGGTGTTGGTAGTCAGGGTGCTGGTAGGTGTGGAGGGCAGTCAGGGTGTAGGTAGTCAGGGTGCTGGTAGGTGTGGAGGGTAGTCAGGGTGTAGGTAGTCAGGGTGTTGGTAGTCAGGGTGCTGGTAGGTGTGGAGGGCAGTCAGGGTGTAGGTAGTCAGGGTGCTGGTAGTCAGGGTGTAGGTAGTCAGGGTGCTGGTAGGTGTGGAGGGTAGTCAGGGTGTAGGTAGTCAGGGTGTAGGTAGTCAGGGTGTTGGTAGTCAGGGTGCTGGTAGGTGTGGAGGGCAGTCAGGGTGTAGGTAGTCAGGGTGTTGGTAGTCAGGGTGCTGGTAGGTGTGGAGGGCAGTCAGGGTGTAGGTAGTCAGGGTGCTGGTAGGTGTGGAGGGCAGTCAGGGTGTAGGTAGTCAGGGTGTTGGTAGTCAGGGTGTTGGTAGTCAGGGTGTAGGTAGTCAGGGTGTAGGTAGTCAGGGTGTTGGTAGTCAGGGTGCTGGTAGGTGTGGAGGGTAGTCAGGGTGTAGGTAGTCAGGGTGCTGGTAGGTGTGGAGGGCAGTCAGGATGTAGGTAGTCAGGGTGTGGGTAGTCAGGGTGTTGGTAGTCAGGGTGCTGGTAGGTGTGGAGGGCAGTCAGGATGTAGGTAGTCAGGGTGTTGGTAGTCAGGGTGCTGGTAGGTGTGGAGGGCAGTCAGGGTGTTGGTAGTCAGGGTGCTGGTAGGTGTGGAGGGTAGTCAGGGTGTTGGTAGTCAGGGTGCTGGTAGGTGTGGAGGGTAGTCAGGGTGTAGGTAGTCAGGGTGTTGGTAGTCAGGGTGCTGGTAGGTGTGGAGGGTAGTCAGGGTGTAGGTAGTCAGGGTGTAGGTAGGTGTGGAGGGCAGTCAGGGTGTAGGTAGTCAGGGTGTAGGTAGTCAGGGTGCTGGTAGGTGTGGAGGGTAGTCAGGGTGGTGCAGGATGGGTGAGGACAGAATATTGTCAGGCTGTAACTCTGAGATCTGTGGAAAAGCTGCTAGTGACCTCAGTCATGCATCTTTCTGTATCTACAGAAACCCTTTCAAGACAGCTGGGTAAGTAGAAACCTTGGAGGGAAGGGAAACAATGTTTGTGTACATTTACTTATATAATACAGCTTTAATCATAATAACAACTTGTCTAAAGTTGGATCTGTTCCCTAATGATGCTGTGTTTGAACACATCTTGTTCTTCACTCAGATCTGGTAAACACAAGACGGTACCAAGGTAAATGAAATATACAGCATGGTAGTCTAATGTAATGACTGTTACTATTGTTTTTGTTAAATAGCAAGGCAGCTGTCAATGTCATTATGTTGCCAGTGTAGGGATAAATCAAATGTATAGATATGTTTAATTAATTCAAATAATCTCTATATTTCAGATTGTGAAGCCGTCAGACATCATGCAGGTCAGTGTCTGTGTTCTGAGTGATTCTCAGTGTGCAGAGGTTAGACCTGGTATCAAGTACAACATCATAGATGTCTACAAACTAGACTGAACATTAGATTCAAGCAGGAGGACTCAGTGGTAGTTTAAGAATGTTTATTGAGAATACACATATTGGTCTTGGTGATATGGTTCTGCTCTCACCAGCTCTCCGCTGGTAACCCAACGAGACACCGTCTCACATTGTGCCAGAGAGCTCGATACACATTCCCCTGTAGGTAGAGAGTACACAGAACCAGCTTCGCCCGTTTACTGTCACATGACTCAAAGTATTTACTCATTGACAATCCGGCCCATCCTGGATTTTTCTTATAAAGACAACACGCATTGTTTACGTCTACAGTGAGAATGTACTGTACATTTAAGTCATCTTCTTCTACAAGGCATTTGTATGTTTTCGACTTCCAACCGGATTCACCTCAAAACTATCCACCTGTATGATGGCGTTCATGTGTTCATAGTGTATGTTTTTAGGTGTATGATGTGTTCATAATGTATGTTTGTAGGTGTATGATGTGTTCATAGTGTATGTTTGTAGGTGTATGATGGTGTTCATGTGTTCATAGTGTATGTTTGTAGGTGTATGATGTGTTCATAATGTATGTTTGTAGGTGTATGATGTGTTCATAATGTATTTTTCTAGGTGTATGATGGTGTTCATGTGTTCACCATGGTGTGTTTTTCTCCACAGTGGATGTGACTCTTGACCCTGATACTGCACATCCCAGACTCATCCTGTCTGCTGATGGGAAACAAGTGAGTTGTGGAGTTGAACAACAGAATCTTCCTGAGACCCCAAAGAGGTATGACACGCGTCTTGATGTTCTTGGAACACAGGGCTTCTCCTCAGGCAGGTTCTACTATGAGGTGCAGGTCAATAAGACTGAGTGGCATTTAGGAGTAGCTAAAGAGTCCTGCAAGAGGAAGGGGGATTTTTATTTGAGACCGAGACATGGATACTGGACTATTACACTGAGGGAAGGTGGTAAATACCTGGCTCTGACTGACATCCATGTCCACCTCCACCTGAGCCAGAAGCCCCAGAAGGTGGGGGTGTTTGTGGACTATGAGGAGGGCATGGTGTCCTTCTACAATGTGGAGACCAAGGGTCATATCTTCTCTTTCACTGACTGTGCGTTCACTGAGAAACTTCATCCATTCTTCAGCCCTGCTCCTCCTTGTGTCTCTGGTGAGAATGATCCTCTGGTCATCTGTCCTGTAGACAATGTTAAACCTGTTAAACCTGAGTCCCCTCACCTGTCTCCCCTCACATATGAATCTGATTCAGCTCACCAGCCATTGCTGGATCAAGGTCAGCAGTCATTACTGAATCAAGGTCAGCAATCTGAATCAAGTGAGGAAATAAACAAGTCAGTGTCTTTCCTGGAGCAGTCGGCTATATATGAAGTGTGATGTTTGTTAGAGCTTGTTAGCAGGAGAGTGTATTAGTAAATACATGAATGTAAAGACCACGGTCTCTACTGGTGTTTGCATCACAGACCTCTATCCTGTCCAAACCATCCACGTGTTTTATATACATGGTTTCATTCATTTCATTTATGGAGGATCAATGTTACATTTCTGTTGATAAATGTATAGTGTTTGTTTTTCCACTTAATTTTTTGGTCATTTTCTAACAGCTCCCATACAGTATTGTATAGATCATGTACAGTACTGTATGGATCATGTGCAGTACTGTATGGATCATGTACAGTACTGCGTGGATCATGTGCAGTACTGCATGGATCATGTACAGTACTGCGTGGATCATGTGCAGTACTGCGTGGATCATGTACAGTACTGCGTGGATCATGTGCAGTACTGCATGGATCATGTGCAGTACTGCATGGATCACGTACTGTATTGTATAGATCATGTACAATTTATCTTTTTTTGTTTTTTGGGGGATTTTTTTTTCTCCAAAAGGTTTACTAAATATTCTATATTTTTTAAAGTTTGGGGGGAGAAAAAGATTCAAAAGGTATATATTCATAGTTTCCAAAAAACTGTACTCTGCCCGGCTTCTTTGTACCACGTGTGTAAAAAAAAGTTTAGAAAGGTTGACAAAATCAGTTTGAATAAAAGGTTTTCTTAAAGAAGAAAAAAACTGAAACTTTGTGTCGTGTGTGAAAAAAAAGTTTAAAGGTTGAAAAAATATTTGCGAAAAAAGTTTACAAAAAAAGTTTCACTAATATGTTTCTAAAGCTTGAAAAAAATAAATTAACATGTTTTTCACATACATGTCAGTTATTAATCGTCTGCAACACAGCTGTGTTGGTTTCAACATGTACGTTTGGTGGTTTGATGTCTGCAGCATGAATCACCTATAAAAAGACTCTGCTGGTTCAAAGCCTCCCTTACGTCTGAGTTGTCTCGTCTACAGGATTGTTAGTCTTTTATCTCCGCGAGGCAGCGTGGTACTTAAGTGTCGAGTACGCTCCCATGCTGCCGTTGTGCTCGCCAGGGTTCACAAGCACTGGCTCACTGGGATACCTCCACACGCTGGCTGTGAAGACAGGCCTGCCTCCACACACGCTGGCTGTGAAGGCAGGCCTGCCTCCACACACGCTGGCTGTGAAGGAAGGCCTGCCTCCACACACGACTGGAAAACCCTTTAACTGCACTATCTGGGCTCCTGCCTGTCACACCAGACCAATGGATCACCTCCCCAACTGACACCAGTCAGACGTAAGCAAACGTACGGTATTTGAAAGCGTATTTGAAACCGTATTTGAACCAGGTGTGTGTAGAAGTAACACTTAAGAAAAACCTCAGTTGGTTTCTGTTTAATCCAGTCAGATAAAAAGCTCACACGCAAAAATGTTTTCTTTTTTTATCACTCTCTACTCAAACCTTTAACTGAAGCATTTCAAAGGTTCATTGAACAAGATACTGGATCATAAAATGAACAGGATATTTTGGATTAAACTCTAAATAGACGGATTTCAAATGTATTTGTCCTCAGCCCTGGTGTCCAGGCACTGGTGGTGGTGGCGGCAGCTGACGACCACTCAGCCAGACAAGCCGAGGGATCAGACGAAACAAGCTCTCTGGTACCTCAAACTGGTAGACTAGCTCTGTCATCTGTTACAGGGAGGGACAAGTTCACAACAACTGCATTTCCTCATTCCTGGCATGGTTTCTACATAACAGAGGCAGACAGACTGATAGACATCAGACATGAGCAGGAGTGATGAGTACAGTTGAGGAGTTCCCAAAAAGAGAAGAGAACACTTTTGTAAACATTTTATAATTGATATATGTAGCGGACATTAGAGAGAGAGAGAGAGAGAGAGAGAGAGAGAGAGAGAGAGAGACCCCTCTCCTTATATTTCCCCTCCTCACTTCCCCTATGTCTCCTCTCTCCTTCCTTCCTTCCTCCCCTCCTTCCTTTCTCCCCTCCTGTTAGGGCCTGCATGTACCCTTACAGAAGTAAGTTCGAGTAATGACACTCCAAACAGTGAGGGGTTTATGTTTGCATTGTGAATTATACATAATGTATTTACACCACCCGTAAGTAGAGCTTAAAATAAATATTTTTCCATGTTTGTTTAATAATTACTGTATATTATTTACCCATAATTCTAATAAGTCATGGGACCTATGAATATTGGCAACACCCATCGTATCTGCTGGCAGCGTCAAGTTCAAAACAACTGCATTTCCTCATTCCTGGCATGGTTTCTCCAGAACAGAGGCTGACAGACAGACAGACATCAGACATGAGCAGGAATGCTATGTAGCCTACAGCTGAGGAGTGGATGCCTGTAGAAGAAGAGATTCATATCAGTTTTCTATATCAGTAAAACATTCCATCAGTTACAAAAAGAAAAGAGAATGACATTGTAAACATGTAATCATTTACAAATGAAGCAAGTCCAAGTCTTTCTACTTTCTGCAGAAGCTCCAGTGAATGTCACAGACTCTTTATCTCTCTTTCCCCTTTTCCTCCTCCCTGTCCCTCTCTCTCTCTACCTCCCTCACAGTCTTGTCCTCTTCTCCCTCCCTCTTGTTTCTCTCTCCGGTTCTCTCTCCCCACCTTTTCTCAATCCCTTTCTCTCTTCCTCTCTTCCCACTTTCTCTGTGTATTTCTCTGTCTGCCATTCTTCCCTCTTTCCCCTCTCTCTCCCTGTATCTCTCCCTCCTCTCTTTCTGTCTCCTCTTCTCTGTCTTCCTCTCTCTACCTCTCCCCCTCCTTCTGTCTCTCTCT
The DNA here is from genome assembly GCF_963692335.1 of Osmerus eperlanus. NCBI lineage: Eukaryota > Metazoa > Chordata > Actinopteri > Osmeriformes > Osmeridae > Osmerus > Osmerus eperlanus. The sequence goes on along the minus strand of NC_085021.1, from coordinate 22,247,287 downwards.
CTCTCTCTCTCTCTCCCCTCTCTCTCTCTCTCTCTCTCTCCTCTCTCTCTACAGTTGCCTTCTAGTTGTTCAGGGAATGTTGCTACCCCCTAGACTCCTCTTACTGCTTATTATGGAACATACAGTAAATATTTGAATGTGTCACACCCACACACACTTCTGTTTGGACCAGTTGATCCTGTTTGGAGTCTCATGACTGGACGTCACCTGCATCCTGTACGTGTGCATGTACAGGATGCACACGTATGCATGTGTGACACATTCAAATATTTACTGTATGTTCCATGACAGTAACAATAAGCAGTAAGAGGAGTCTTCAAGGTTGGGATCAGATGAGTACAAGGTAGCACTTCAGACTGTCAGCATTACTGTCAGACACACAGAACCAGTTCGACACAGAGAGGAGGCTGATGGTGCAACCACAGTTTTATGAAGGTCAGTACAATGTTGTGTATTCATGTGTTGGAGAATGAAGGATTTACTGTCAGTCTAGAATATGTTATGATTAAGTAAACTAGCATCCCTAACCCTGGTCTGATGTCTTATCCTTTAAAATACTGGACGTGTGTTTGTTTAACATCATAGATCCTGGGCTGTACAATATACCATTATTTAATGTCCATTCAACATATCAGGTGTGTAAATGTGATCATAGGCTAACGTAAACAGTCAGTGGTTAAGGACCTCCCACCTGTGCTGATTGACAGGAAGAGGATGTGCTGTGTTGTCAGTTAACAGTGTCCAAGGAAGGAGACAGGCTATGACCTTTGACAAGAAACTGTACATGTGTAACCAAGGGTTTAAATGAACATATCAAATGTATATATCCTGTCTAGACTACTTTGGTCCTCTATAGACTGGGGAGCTAGTGCTAACAGCTTTTGATTGTGGGTCAAGAGATGGCCCATGACATCTCTTGCCCATGACAACCCATGATGACATAAACCTTCATTCAATACACCATCTAGTGTAAACCTGTTCCACATGTTCCTCTGTGCACTGGTGAATGTTTCATTTGCACCGTGCAAGAGTATCCTGAGAAGACAGGGCAGAGAGAGGAGGGTTCTGGCAGGGCAGGTGATCAGAGACAGGGCAGAGAGAGGAGGGTTCTGGCAGGGCAGGTGATCAGAGAGAGGAGGGTTCTGGCAGGGCAGGTGATCAGAGACAGGGCAGAGAGAGGAGGGTTCTGGCAGGGCAGGTGATCAGAGACAGGGCAGAGAGAGGAGGGTTCTGGCAGGGCAGGTGATCAGAGAGAGGAGGGTTCTGGCAGGGCAGGTGATCAGAGACAGGGCAGAGAGAGGAGGGTTCTGGCAGGGCAGGTGATCAGAGACAGGGCAGAGAGAGGAGGGTTCTGGCAGGGCAGGTGATCAGAGAGAGGAGGGTTCTGGCAGGGCAGGTGATCAGAGACAGGGCAGAGAGAGGAGGGTTCTGGCAGGGCAGGTGATCAGAGACAGGGCAGAGAGAGGAGGGTTCTGGCAGGGCAAGTGATGTAGGCTGCAGGTGAGGGAGGACAAACATCCAGAGTTACAGTACAGATCACAGAACAGTGCTAATCATGTGACAGGGTGACAAGTCATGTTTCTGGAACAGAGAGTTTATTGTATATTTGACTGCCAGAGTCATGGTCATAATGTGTTTAGATCATGTCATGTTTGCCCATCATTGAACAAGTCATAGGAACCACAACTCCTGAGAACGCCCATAATTTCTCCTGGGAGCGTCAAGTGAAAAACAACTGCTTTTCCTCATACATGACATAGTTTCTACAGAGCACTGTAACAGCTGAAATGTAACACAGAGGACATCTGAACCAGAGAGACGAGAATCAGACCAAACTCTACAGTGGAAAGAGAGAGAGAGATGAAGAAGGGAGGTGAGAGAAAGAGAGAGGGGGAGGCAGAGGGACAGCCACACTTCCTGACTACCTCCACCTGTATCTCCCTCCAGCTCTCCTCCACCTGATTACCTCCACCTGTATCTCCCTCCAGCCCTATGTAGGCACGTAGGCCAGTGGCATCCATAGCTTTCCACTCTTCTCCGCGTTTCAGATACCCTTCCCGATTTGTCACATCCAAGATTACTCTTTCTATTTGTGGCGTGATGAAGACTAAAAACTTGGATACGATGTCATGAGCGGGAAACAGCTTCTCTCCAGGTCCTCTCCGTGATGTTACGTTGCAACGGCATCCTCTGATTCAGATACGCAACCGAAGACCATTCGATTTTGCCGTTTTTCAACACGAAAAGAGGATGCGACATCACAAAAGTCTCTCTGTCGATTTGAGGGGCTTGGTCATTGTCGGCTTCATCTTCTTCGGGCGACGACACGTCGCAGCGGTCTGCGTTGTACTCTTCCCCACCTTCTTCTTCTTCTGACACATCTTCGGCAACATCTTCAGACTCACTTTGCTTCACATTTGCAAACATCTGCTGTAGAACTTGCAGTGCAGTGAAATCCCCAGCCATAGCTCTCTGACCTTAGACAACAGCTGTCCTGACACCCACCAAATGTATGTTAGTAGCACTTCCCTACAGCTTACATGATTACATGGATAAAGTAATCATGTAAGCTTTATCCATGGCGGCGGGTCACCTGTTCCTTATGGCTTACATAATGACTCCTAATAAAAAAACACTTTTGTTTTGTATTAGGAAAAATTGTTGCGACACGGCTGGGGTCACATGACCGCGAGACATCGCGAAGGTTAAAAGAAAATGCTTCATTTTATTTTTGTATTAGGTAAAGCTGTCGCAACACGACGGTGGGTCAGAATGACCCGAAGGCAGCACAAGGGTTAAACATTAAACTGTTTGTTACTTTAAAACTAACCTTCATCTGGATCATCACAGGGATATTTGTGAACTGATTGCATATGTCAGATTCACTGCATGACTTGTAAGCAGAGAAAAGCTGTTGCTATCAAACGTTGTCTACTTAATCAACTGTATTAGTGTACTGGTGAAGCAATAGATCAAATGGCCAGTAGATAGGTTTGTCAAGGGATTTAATGCTCCCTTGTAAAAGTATTTTTTGTATTTTTAAAATGTAGAAATACAGTAGTTTATTTTGATACATGTTGTGGTGCTGTATTTTGTAGTTTATTTTGATACACTTACAATTAATGTATTTGGTATTTTATTTTTAAATACATTTTAATCTGCCCATCCCTGGACGTATTGACCATGAAAGTTTATGAAAGAGATATTTGAACGAGTGCTCCACGTTCTGGATGTTGTCCTCAGGAATGATGCTGACCCTGCCTGGCTGTATCTGGAGTATTCTCCTACTGCTCCACACAGCAGACTGCGGTAAACAAATCACTGTCATGGAGTTGTGTGTTTTACCATCTAGCTATCTGTAAAGTTTTGTCTCTTAGGTACACTATAATAGTCATAGTCATAGTTAACAGTAGGACTGATAGTAACAGTTGAAAGTGATGCAGAACAACTAGATTGCAGGCCTCCATCAGACCAGAGCAAGTTGAGGAGAGAGGATGTTTGTCCTCTGAGATTCACTCTTTATCTGTTCTCTTCTCTTCAGTTACTCATAAGGTCATTACTCCAGTTCATCAAATCACTGCTGTGGCTGGTGAAAGTGTAGTCCTGCCGTGCTACGTCGACCCCAGCATCAGTGCTGAGGGCTGGACGGTGGAGTGGTTCAATCTCAACCTCTCAGAACGTAGTATCTATCTTTATGAAGACGGCAAAGAAAACTGTGAAGCTCAGAATCCCTCCTTCAGGACAAGAACAGCTCTGTTTAAAGAAGAACTGAAGACAGGCAACACCTCCTTGAAGCTGGTCGGGGTTAGAGCCACTGATGAAGGAACTTACAAATGTTTTGTTAGGTCACCTACCTCGAAATGGTATGATGATTCAAACATCACAGTCAGTGTTAAAGGTAAATGTACTTATCAAGTTCAGTTTCTGTAACTTGCTGATTGTGCCTAAACTAAGGCTATCCTTCTAAAACATGGTTTAATCTGTATCTGTGTGTTTGTAGCTGTAGGATCTCAGCCAGTGGTCTCCATCGAGGGACACAGAGGGGCAGGGATGGGTCTGGTGTGTGAGACACGAGGCTGGTACCCTGAACCAGAGGTGGTGTGGCTGGACAGTAAAGGAGACTCTCTCTCTGCTGATCCTCCAGAGATGACCAGAGACTCTGTGGGACGCTACACACTCAAACTGAGGGTCACTGTTCAGAAGGCACATAGAAACCTCTTTAACTGTAGAGTGAAACAGAAATACATAAAGAGAGATGAGACGGCAAGGATTCATGTTCCTGGTGAGTTATTCAGCTTCATATCTGAGAAGCATCCAGAAGGTTTTAGATGTGGGAGTTTCTGATGAGAGACAGCTACTGTAACAGACATGGAAGTGATTTAATATCTACATTGTTGTTATGTCCATGTCGTGCAGTATAGGTAGGTTATACAAGTACCATGTCCCAAATATCATTCAAATATATCCAAGTTCTCATTCATGTTACATCCACTAGTACATACTTTGTAAGGGCAGCTGCTGCACTGCATACTAAAACACGTCATTCATATCTAACTCTACTTTAAATCATGCATGTTTCAGATGCGCTGTTTTATGAAGATCACACATGGAAATGGATCCTGGCTGCAGTGATCGCCGTTGTCTCTGTCTTAGCATCAGCTGTGGTCATCAGTATCCTGGTGATGAGACATAGAAATAAAAGTAAGGTGGAATGTCTCCTCTTGTTCAGATGTTATTAAAAAACACTGATAAAGGCCTTGATACCTTGGTCTGATTCAGAGTTGAAGGGGTTGTAAATGGTTGTTACAAAGCAAGAAGAACAGTGATGTACTGCTGTATCTCTTCAATCAGTATCTCTGTTCTGACCGAAAGCTTTATTTACAATGTCCAGTCTTTCCATTCATATCTCTGTGCTGTGCTGCCCCCTACTGTTCACACTGGTAGTTCCTCACTGAGGAGTCGGGTCAGGACTGTGTAGTGTCGTCATCAGAGGGAGACTAGGTAGTGGCAGGGTGCCCTTACAGCTGGTCGCTATAGATCCAAGTTCTTGTTCAGATTCTGGTGTTTATATGTTTGATTCTCACTGACTCTCATCTCACTTAATTTACAGAAACACTCATTGAGGAGAAAGGTAAGTGATATTCAGTTTATCACTATGTGATGATGTTGAAGAACAACTGTCATGGTAGAACAGCTTGGCAGCGTGGTGGAACTGTCAGCAGGATTCCTGCAGAGTGGATTTAACTGCACTGTCAGGACAGGAGCCTGCTCAGGAATGTCTTTCTTGGATTTGTTTTGCCCCTGTTACATAGTGTCTTCACTAGAGTACAGTAGGTAGTGGTAGGGTGCTGGTTCAGCTGGTCGCTATAGATCCAAGTTCTTGTTCAGATTCTTGTGTTCTTATATCTGATTCTCACTGTCTCTTATCTCAATTCATTTACAGATAAAATCATTAAGGAGAAGAGTAAGTGATATTCTGTTTATTATTATACGATGATGTTGAAGCACAACTGTCATGGTAGAACAGCTGTGTAGCGTGATGGAACTGTCAGAAGGATTCCTGCAGAGTGGATTTAACTTCACTGTCAGGACAGGAAAACAATATTCATAATCTCCAGATGTCTTTACATGTAATATTCCATGTACTTCTCTCCACTAGAGTACAGTAGGTAGTGGAAGGGTGCCCTTGCAGCTGGTCACTATAGAACCAAGTTCTTGTTCAGTTTCTGGTGTTCATATGTTTGATTCTCACTGTCTCTCTTCTCTCTTCATTCACAGCATCGATAATTCATGAGAAAGGTAAGTGATATTCAGTTTATCACTATACGATGATGTTGATGCACAACTGTCATGGTAGAACAGCTGTGCAGCGTGGTGGAACTGTCAGCAGGATTCCTGCAGAGTGGATTTAACTGCACTGTCAGGACAGGAGCATGTTCAGGAATGTCTCCTCTTGTTCAGCTGTTATTAGAACACTGATAAAGACCTTGATACCTTGGTCTGATTCAGAGTTGAAGGGGTTGTCACATGTACATGGTTGTTACAAAGCATGAAAAACAGAGATGTACTGCTGTATCTCTTCATATCAGTATCTCTGGTCTGACCACAAATGGGACCGAAAGCCTTATTTACAATGTCCAGTCTTTCCATTCAAGTAGGGTCAGGACTGTGTAGTGTCGTCATCAGAAGGAGAGTAGGTAGTGGTAGGGTGCCCTTACAGCTGGTCGCTATAGATCCAAGTTCTTGTTCAGAAATTTGGTTTTCTTATGTCTGATTCTCACTGTCTCTCATCTCACTTCATTTACAGGTCTGCTCACTTATCATCAGGGTAAGTGACATCCAGTTTATTATTATACGATGATGTTGATGCACAACTGTCATGGTAGAACAGCTGGGCAGCGTGGTGGAACTGTCAGCAGGATTCCTGCAGAGTGGATTTAACTGCACTGTCAGGACAGGAGCATGTTCAGGAATGTCTCCTCTTGTTCAGCTGTTATTAGAACACTGATAAAGACCTTGATATCTTGATGTCATACAGAGTTGAAGTGGTTGTCACATGTACATGGTTGTTACAAAGCATGAAGAACAGTGATGTACTGCTGTATCTCTTCATATCAGTATCTATAACCACTGTTAGTGGACTCCTGGAATGTTGTTGCTGAAGATAGCTGTGGAGGGTAGTCAGGGTGTAGGTAGTCAGGGTGTAGGTAAATGTGGAGGGTAGTCAGGGTGTAGGTAAATGTGGAGGGTAGTCAGGGTGTAGGTAGTCAGGGTGTAGGTAGTCAGGGTGTAGGTAAATGTGGAGGGTAGTCAGGGTGAAGGTAGGTGTGAAGGGGAGTCAGGGTTTGGGTAGGTGTGGAGGGTAGTCAGGGTGTAGGTAGTCAGGGTGTGGGTAGGTGTGGAGGGTAGTCAGGGTGTAGGTAGTCAGGGTGTGGGTAGGTGTGGAGGGTAGTCAGGGTGTAGGTAGTCAGGGTGTAGGTAGGTGTGGAGGGGAGTCAGGGTGTAGGTAGTCAGGGTGTAGGTAGGTGTGGAGGAGAGTCAGGGTGTAGGTAGTCAGGGTTTGGGTAGGTGTGGAGGGTAGTCAGGGTGTAGGTAGTCAGGGTGTAGGTAGGTGTGGAGGGGAGTCAGGGTGTAGGTAGTCAGGGTGTAGGTAGTCAGGGTGTAGGTAAATGTGGAGGGTAGTCAGGGTGTAGGTAGTCAGGGTGTAGGTAAATGTGGAGGGTAGTCAGGGTGTAGGTAGTCAGGGTGTAGGTAAATGTGGAGGGTAGTCAGGGTGTAGGTAGTCAGGGTGTAGGTAGGTGTGGAGGGTAGTCAGGGTGTAGGTAGGTGTGGAGGGTAGTCAGGGTTTGGGTAGGTGTGGAGGGTAGTCAGGGTGTAGGTAGTCAGGGTGTAGGTAGTCAGGGTTTGGGTAGGTGTGGAGGGCAGTCAGGGTGTAGGTAGTCAGGGTGTAGGTAGTCAGGGTGTAGGTAAATGTGGAGGGTAGTCAGGGTGTAGGTAGTCAGGGTGTAGGTAGTCAGGGTGTAGGTAGTCAGGGTGTAGGTAAATGTGGAGGGTAGTCAGGGTGTAGGTAGTCAGGGTGTAGGTAAATGTGGAGGGTAGTCAGGGTGTAGGTAGTCAGGGTGTAGGTAAATGTGGAGGGTAGTCAGGGTGTAGGTAGTCAGGGTGTGGGTAGGTGTGGAGGGTAGTCAGGGTGTAGGTAGTCAGGGTGTAGGTAGGTGTGGAGGGGAGTCAGGGTGTAGGTAGTCAGGGTGTAGGTAGTCAGGGTGTAGGTAAATGTGGAGGGTAGTCAGGGTGTAGGTAGTCAGGGTGTAGGTAAATGTGGAGGGTAGTCAGGGTGTAGGTAGTCAGGGTGTAGGTAAATGTGGAGGGTAGTCAGGGTGTAGGTAGTCAGGGTTTGGGTAGGTGTGGAGGGTAGTCAGGGTGTAGGTAGTCAGGGTTTGGGTAGGTGTGAAGGGCAGTCAGGGTGTAGGTAGTCAGGGTGTGGGTAGGTGTGGAGGGTAGTCAGGGTGTAGGTAGTCAGGGTGTAGGTAGGTGTGGAGGGGAGTCAGGGTGTAGGTAGTCAGGGTTTGGGTAGGTGTGGAGGGCAGTCAGGGTGTAGGTAGTCAGGGTTTGGGTAGGTGTGGAGGGCAGTCAGGGTGTAGGTAGTCAGGGTGTAGGTAGTCAGGGTGTGGGTAGGTGTGGAGGGCAGTCAGGGTGTAGGTAGTCAGGGTGTAGGTAAATGTGGAGGGTAGTCAGGGTGTAGGTAGTCAGGGTGTAGGTAGGTGTGGAGGGCAGTCAGGGTGTAGGTAGTCAGGGTGTAGGTAGTCAGGGTGTAGGTAGTCAGGGTGTAGGTAGTCAGGGTGTGGGTAGGTGTGGAGGGTAGTCAGGGTGTAGGTAGTCAGGGTGTAGGTAGTCAGGGTGTAGGTAGTCAGGGTTTGGGTAGGTGTGGAGGGCAGTCAGGGTGTAGGTAGTCAGGGTGCTGGTAGGTGTGGAGGGTAGTCAGGGTGTAGGTAGTCAGGGTGTAGGTAGTCAGGGTGTAGGTAGTCAGGGTGTAGGTAGTCAGGGTGTAGGTAGTCAGGGTGTGGGTAGGTGTGGAGGGTAGTCAGGGTGTAGGTAGTCAGGGTGTAGGTAGTCAGGGTGTAGGTAGTCAGGGTTTGGGTAGGTGTGGAGGGCAGTCAGGGTGTAGGTAGTCAGGGTGCTGGTAGGTGTGGAGGGTAGTCAGGGTGTAGGTAGTCAGGGTGTAGGTAGTCAGGGTGTAGGTAGTCAGGGTGTAGGTAGTCAGGGTGCTGGTAGGTGTGGAGGGCAGTCAGGGTGGTGCAGGATGGGTGAGGACAGAATATTGTCAGGCTGTAACTCTGAGATCTGTGGAAAAGCTGCTAGTGACCTCAGTCATGCATCTTTCTGTATCTACAGAAACCCTTTCAAGACAGCTGGGTAAGTAGAAACCTTGGAGGGAAGGGAAACAATGTTTGTGTACATTTACTTAAATAATACAGCTTTAATCATAATAACAACTTGTCTAAAGTTGGATCTGTTCCCTAATGATGCTGTGTTTGAACACATCTTGTTCTTCACTCAGATCTGGTAAACACAAGAGGGTACCAAGGTAAATGAAATATACAGCATGGTAGTCTAATGTAATTACTGTTACTATTGTTTTTGTTAAATAGCAAGGCAGCTGTCAATGTCATTATGTTGCAAGTGTAGGGATAAATCAAATGTATAGATATGTTTAATGAATTCAAATAATCTCTATATTTCAGATTATGAAGCCGTCAGACATCATGCAGGTCAGTGTGGTCAGTGTCTGTGTGATTCTCAGTGTGCAGAGGTTAGACCTTGTATCAAGTACAACAGCATACATGTCTACAAACTAGACTGAACATTAGATTCAAGCAGGAGGACTCAGTGGTAGTTTAAGAATGTTTATTGAGAATACACATATTGGTCTTGGTGATTTGGTTCTGCTCTCACCAGCTCTCCGCTGGTAACCCAACGAGACACCGTCTCACATGGTGGCAGAGAGCTCGATAAACATTCCCCTGTCGGTAGAGGGTACACAGAACCAGCTTCGCCCGTTTACTGTCACATGACTCAAAGTATTTACTCATTGACAATCCGGCCCATCCTGGATTTTTCTTATAAAGACAACACGCATTGTTTACGTCTACAGTGAGAATGTACTGTACATTTAAGTCATCTTCTTCTACAAGGCATTTGTATGTTTTCGACTTCCAACCGGATTCACCTCAAAACTATCCACCTGTATGATGGCGTTCATGTGTTCATAGTGTATGTTTTTAGGTGTATGATGGTGTTCATGTGTTCATAGTGTATGTTTCTAGGTGTATGATGTGTTCATAGTGTATGTTTGTAGGTGTATGATGGTGTTCATGTGTTCATAGTGTATGTTTGTAGGTGTATGATGTGTTCATAATGTATTTTTCTAGGTGTATGATGGTGTTCATGTGTTCACCATGGTGTGTTTTTCTCCACAGTGGATGTGACTCTAGACCCTGATACTGCACATCCCAGACTCATCCTGTCTGCTGATGGGAAACAAGTGAGTTGTGGAGTTGAACAACAGAATCTTCCTGAGACCCCAAAGAGGTATGACACGCGTCTTGATGTTCTTGGAACACAGGGCTTCTCCTCAGGCAGGTTCTACTATGAGGTGCAGGTCAATAAGACTGAGTGGCATTTAGGAGTAGCTAAAGAGTCCTGCAAGAGGAAGGGGGATTTTTATTTGAGACCGAGACATGGATACTGGACTATTACACTGAGGGAAGGTGGTAAATACCTGGCTCTGACTGACATCCATGTCCACCTCCACCTGAGCCAGAAGCCCCAGAAGGTGGGGGTGTTTGTGGACTATGAGGAGGGCACGGTGTCCTTCTACAATGTGGAGACCAAGGGTCATATCTTCTCTTTCACTGACTGTGCGTTCACTGAGAAACTTCATCCATTCTTCAGCCCTGCTCCTCCTTGTGTCTCTGGTGAGAACGATCCTCTGGTCATCTGTCCTGTAGACAATGTTAAACCTGATTCAGCCCACCTGTCTGAATCTCAAGCAGTTGAATCTGATTCAGCTCACCTGTCTGAATCTCAAGCAGTTGAATCTGATTCAGCTCACCTGTCTGAATCTCAAGCAGTTGAATCTGATTCAGCTCACCTGTCTGAATCTCAAGCAGTTGAATCTGATTCAGCTCACCTGTCTCCCCTTACATATGAATCTGATTCAGCTCACCAGTTATTGCTGGATCAAGGTCAGCAATCTGAATCAAGTGAGGAAATAAACGAGTCAGTGTGTTTACTGGAGCAGTCGGTTTCTTATAAAGTGTGATGTTTGTTCGACCTTGTTAGCAGGACAGTGTTAGTAAATACATGAATGTAAAGACCACGGTCTCTACTGGTGTTTGCATCACAGACCTCTATCCTGTCCAAACCATCCTCATGTTTTATATACATGGTTTCATTTGTGGAGAATCAATGTTACATTTGTGTTGATAAATGTATAGTGTTTGTTATTTCACTGAATATTTTGGTTTAAGATTAATTTTCTAACAGCTCCCATACAGTATTGTATTGATCATGTACAGTATTGTATTGATCATGTACAGTATTGTATAGATCATGTACAGTATTGTATAGATCATGTACAGTATTGTATTGATCATGTACAGTATTGTATTGATCATGTACAGTATTGTATAGATCATGTACAGTATTGTATTGATCATGTACAGTATTGTATAGATCATGTACAGTATTGTATTGATCATGTACAGTATTGTATTGATCATGTACAGTATATCTTTTTTTTGGGGGGGGGGGAGTTTCAAAAGGTTGAAAAATAATAATAATTAAGGTTCGGGAGAAAAAGTTTCAAAAGGTTAAAAAAAGATTTTCAAAAAAGATTTACAAAAAAAGGTTTGCTTCAATGATGAGTACTTGATGAGCACTGTATTGTACTCTGCTGTACTCTGCTCTAGGCTTCTTTGTTCCTCCTCTCCTCTCCTCCTCTCTCCTCTCATTTCGCTACGTGTGTAAATCTTTTTGAATAAAAGGTTTTCTTAAAGTAAAAAAAAAAACAGAAACTTTGTTTTTGTCATGTGTGAAGAAAAAGTTTAAAGGTTGAAAACATATTTGCGACAAAAGGTTTTTATTAATACATTTCTAAAGGTTGAAAAAAATGTATGAATAAAGTTTCAAAACATTTTGGGAATGGTTTAAATCAGTGTTGGCAGACCCAACAGGGACACTTATCGGCAGAAGATCTTATATCTGTTGAAATCCCTCTGTAGGTGTCTCCATTCCCTGAGGAGAGACCGCTTCTTCCTGAGCCTCTGAAAAAGAGCAGTACAGATCCTCTCCCCCCAACCCCCTGCCCCCCCTCCCTGCCCCCCCTCCCTCAGCAGGGACAGACAGAATAACCCCCCCCCTCCCTGCCCCCCCCTCCCTGCCCCCCCCTCCCCGCCCCCCCCTCCCTGCCCCCCCTCCCTCAGACAGAATAACCAGAGTAGAGAGACTAAACTCATTCTTAAGTAAAACTTTATTTTTTTTTAACCTTTTCAGAGTCTGTTTAAGCAGTTAAATCATCATGTGATTCTCACCAACATTTAAAAACAGTTAAAATATATATTTTAGAGAATACCCCCCCCCCCACCATCCAAATAAATTAAAGTATTAGTCTCATGAAATTAGATGCTACAAACTTTGACCCTTCCTCTTGCTTGATCAATAATATATAAATAACTGAGAGTTCAGACGATCAAGTTTATCAATATATCTGACGGTATCTTGAGCTGAAGCAGTTATCAGTAGGGTTTTCTTTAGACATTTTCTCACTCATCAAATCTGCCGATCTAATCAATACATTTAAAGTAATAATGATAATAAACACTTTCATTGGGGACAGAACACAAACGAACCAACGCAAACTGAGAACCAACACATGGAGAACAACAACAGATACAGTAACTTCCTTTATACAAAACTGACTTTTCCACAGGTTGGTTTTCCTCTCGTATCGACAGGGATGTTTGGCCCACGTCAGGTCGGCGTGACGACGAATCTCTACGTGCTGACTTAGACCAACACTAGAATCTACAAAGCTACTCAGGAAATCTTAGGACCGATGACCCCTACCGGTCCGAACGCTTTGACCCCTGAGCGAACGTTCTTAGGCTTTTGATCTTTGACCTTTGAACTCTCAGGCCAGTCTCGTCATGCTCCGACCCTGTGATTGGCTGAGTGTTGCCCCTAGATGAGAGCGGGTCTCCTTCACACACTGTGTTAGTGCTCCAACAGCAGGGTTTGGGTTCAAATCCCATTTGAAACAGTATTTGACCCAGGTGTGTGTAGAAGTAACAAAAACTGTTTTATACTCAATACTCTATACTCAAACCTTTAACTGAAGCATTTCAAAGGTTAATTGATCAAGATACTGGATCATAAAATGAACAGGATATTTTAGATTAAACTCTAAATAGACAGATTTCAAATGTATTTGTCATCAGCCCTGGTGTCCAGGCTGTGGTCGGGCAGAGCTTCTTCCTGAGTGTTTGGTAGTAAACTAACAGCTGGCAGGAGTGTGTGTGGTGTGTGTGTGTGTGTGTGTGTGGTGTGTACATGTGTATGTGGTGTCTGTGTGTATGTATATGTTTTAGTGGCATGGGTGTGTGGTAAGTATATGTGGTGTATTGTGTGTGTGTGGTGTGTATTAGTGTGTGTGTGTGGTGTGTATTAGTGTGTGTGTGTGGTGTGTATTAGTGTGTGTGTGGTGTATATGTGTGGTGTATAAGTGTGTGTGTGTATCCAGGCTAACAGGTGTTGTGGTACTGGTTCCTAATAGTAATAGTGAACCAGCACCTGCTCCAGGCTAACAGAAAGGTCCAGGTAGGGATCACAGAGGTCACCCAAAACAACTTCCTGTGTCATTTCCTGAAGTTTTTTTTCTAATTACTATAGAATGTATAGTATTGACTTCTGTAAAATATGTCTATGAACTGAGCATTGATAAATGGCTGGGGGTTACATGCTGACAGTATGGCCTCAGTTTCACACTAGACTACATCCCTGGATCAAACCCCCAACACAGACATCTACTGCAAAGAAGAGCTTCACCGGGCTGGTGTCAAGGTCAGTCAGTCGTTGGCAAGGCTCATCATTACAGTAAAGCGTTGTTCCTGACAACGGCTGCTTGGTGTCGTGAAACGGTCCCCCTCAACTTCCTCTATCTCTCTACCTGTCCGAGCTGTTTCTAGCTGAGAACAGCAACACTGGAGACCTAGCGGACTGTTCAGGCTTGGGAAAGGCTAAAGGTTTACTTTTTGTAACAAGAACTAGATAGATCCCAGCCAGGGTCTTATTTTGGTGCCTAAAGGTCTCGCACGCAAATGCCTGTATAGAGATGGGGCAAGAAAGGGCAAACTGAAACGGAACTGGTCATTAATGAGTGAGGAGAATGCTGTGAAGTGTTTCTTACACTGTTTGCTGCAAGATAGCATAAACGCTCTGTTCATTCGCGTTTTGAGCATAATAGACTTTGTATGGACTATTTTGATTCCTTTGTTACAATGTGAGAGGTTGGGAGTTGTCACTGTACAAGTTTAACAACAAGTTTGTACAGATCCTGTGAGAAAAGTTTGAAAATATTTAAAAGTTTAGGACTACACAGGCTGGGGTTGCAACAGTGATGGTATTTACATGAGTTTGAATATTGATGTAAGCTGTGTTTCATGTCCCAGAGCTGTGCAGTTCTGAAAAGCTGATCTGGGCTGTTCACTGCTGAGTACTGGGAAACATCATTGGTCTCACACACACACACTTAAACACACACACACTAGTGTTTACTATACAGTGAGTCAAAATCAGACATACACACACATCCTTATTTGCAAAATATAGCTGATCTTGCAATTATGATCACAGAGGAGGGGAAAGGAGGGGAGGAGAGAGGGAGTTCCAGCAGGCAGCTTCAGTGGAGTCGCTGGAGTCCATACCTGGGATCTCGTCTGTCCCGGATTTCAATCTGCAGACAGACACAGTGGAGGAAACTGTAACTGCTGTTTGGTCCCAATATTTAAATGATTAGATATATTTGTATTTACATATACATACATTTACATATTTATTTATATTTTGATTAAGAGCGTCTGCTAAATGACTAAATGATTATTAGAAATATTTGTATTTTTTATTTCGATGATTAGATAATGCCATTTTAGTCGTATTAGAGGATTTGGTTCATAATAAAGCGATTCTTTACTATACTTGGAACTTCGTCGAGGTTTCAAGCGAGCTGAAGAAGCGATACCAAAACGTGACGTGCAAATACAGCAGACTACTGATTGGTCAGACAGAATCTCGACAAGGACACACAGACTACTGATTGGTCAGACAGAATCTCGACAAGGACACACAGACTACTGATTGGTCAGACAGAATCTCGACAGGGACACACAGACTACTGATTTGTCAGACAGAATCTCGACAGGGACACACTGCACAAACCCGCCATTTTTAAATGGCCAAGCTAGTATTATATTGGTTGTATTTTGGGGGGGGAGGGGGCGGGGTCACTGGACTACTTGATTAAATGTCGACCCGTGAAACGCTTTTGTCAACTGAGGAGGGATATTTCCGTTGCTGCAGAAAGGATCCAGTGAAAGTGGTGTGTGTTGTCGAAGATGACAGCTTCTTGCAGCGTCGCTATGCAGAGGTGAGGAAGTGAAAAACAAAGTAGTGAGGAAGAGTGGAGTCAAGTTGAGTGCCATAATATGTCAACATAGTTGATTATCATTGTGTAGAAATTCACTGGTTAAACAGATTTTTAGAACAAATTGTGTGATAACTTTGTTTTACGATCGTTTGTTTTAAAAAGCGACAGTTAGCTACCGTTAGCTTTTAGCTAATGTACGGTTCTGTTGCCATGGGTGACGAGTTACTAGCTTGGCTCTGCCCTCCTACGTACTTCCGCTAAATTTTCATTTTGCTTCTGTACTGCGTCTGGGCTTGAGGTATATTGGTCAGATATCTCCGGTAAACTTTTTACCGGTCCAATCAGCGAACAGAGGGAGTGGCTGAGAACGATGACGTTGATGTAGTGCACTAGTTTGTGTTGTAGTTCCGTAATGGAGGCGGAGAAAGATGCGAGCGAAGCCATTCGGTCCCTTGTGGCAACTCTGCCGAATATCCAGAAGTTAAAGCCGGAGCAAGAACAATCTTTGATCCCCACGGGGTTCGTTTGATTTTCCAGCTAGCTCCGTTAGTGGTGAAGGAGTTGGCTAAGGCGAACGCTAGCGATTGGTTATGCCAGATCCAGAGTGGCTCTGGGCAGACACAATAGTTTTAAACTTCAACAGAGTACCCGCCTTCAAGGAAGTTAATGCTTGTCAATGGATCGAGCCCAGACTCTCTATACAAATGCAATGTACGAGAGTCTGGTTAGGACCAGGCTAACGAGTTACTTCTGGTCCCATGAAATCCGAACTTCCGTGTTGTGATGAAATCGTTTTCTCAACCTAGCCGAGCTAACAGCCAACAATATAGTCTACTGGAGAGGAGTGTACACAATGATTTTATACCTAATGCACATTCCCACAACACTTTACAATACCACACAAAACTGTTTACAACACACACCATCACGGGGATCACTTTAGCACAACACATTACACCGCAACAACATCCCATCACATGACACCACAATACACAGTACACTTCACAATCACCACAAAGTTACATTCCCAGAACACTTACCCTGGAGACAGTGAAATCTGCAAGAACATAGTCCACAAATTGGTGCAAGAACAAGTAACTCACAATTCACATGTTTAATATTTTCAACATATAACTTGAGAGATGCCTGGTAGGTTGTATAACGTTTTAATCTAAGGTGATCTTGCCTTGGACAATGTTTTATAAAAATAGGATGACATTAAATCCGAAACTGAATAGTATCCCTCATCCTCCCCTCGTTCTCTCTCTAGTTTTTTCCTTCTTTATTCCCCTTTTCCTTCTCTACTCCTCCAACTTTTCTGTTTCTCTCTTTCTATTCCTCTCCTCCGCCTCCCTCCCTCCCTCACCTCCTTCCCTCACCTCCCTCCCTCACCTCCTTCCCTTGTACCTTTGCTGTTCTGTAGGTGGTCCTGGTAGAGGTCCTGGTTCTGCCTGTTCCCCAGGACGAAGGCCAGGAAGGAGAGGATGAGGGCGTCCAGGATGCCCATGATGGCCAGGATGTAGGCCCAGCGCACGGAGCAGGCGCCCAGGCTGTACCGGCCCGTCAGCTCCCCACACAGGTCCCTCACCACCTCCGCGTCCCAGCCGTCTGGGAAGATCACACAGCCCAGCACCAGGCACACCGCTGGGGGGGGATGAGGAGGGGGGGGGGGGGGGGGGGGGCAGAGAGATAAAAATATACAATGTTATAAACTGAGCTCTGATTGAAATGTGACAGGACGTCTACAACCAGGATATGAGAGAGAGAGGGAGAGGGGGGGGAGAGGGGGGGGGAGAGGGGGGGGGAGGGGGGGGGGAGGGGGGGGAGGGGGGAGGGGGGGGAGGGGGGGGAGAGGGGGGGAGAGGGGGGGAGAAGGTTAGCCGTGTTGTATCTTTTTTCAGCCACGGTGAAGCTCGGTGCAGCATATTAGTCACATGACTGTGTGTTAGAGACTAACATGTCTGGAGAGCAGAGATGTTAGCCACGCTCAGATGGTCATGTCCTCTCTGTTGACCCACAACAGGATGTGTGGAACAGTGAAGGCTTTCTCTAGTGGAAAAATGGACAAAACAAGATGGTGCCGATCTATGCACTTTGATCTATAACCACCTCTCACCTCTCACCCCTCTCCTCACCCCCCTCTCCTCACCCTCCCCCACATCCCCCTTGCCTCCTCTTCTCATCCACACACCCCCTGTCAGCCCCCCACACACACACACACACACACAGTTTCAAAACCAGCTGTCTAAAAATGTTTGCGTTCTCTGAGAAGAAGAAGAAGAAACACTTTGAAGTTGTCGTCCGTTTCCTTCCCCTGCTGGAGATGTGATCTGTTTCTGATCTGTTTCTGGAGAGAACTTCAAAGAGCTAGGGAGATGAGCTGGGAGACAGACAGACAGACAGATCGAGGGAGCAAGATGGAAAGAGATGGATAAAGAGACATAGAGAGTGTGAGTTAAAGAAACAGATTGAGAGGGAGACAGAGTTGGAGAGGTAGAGAGAGAGAGGTAGAGAGAGCTAGAGAGAGCTGAGGGCTGGGGCTGGACT
This sequence comes from Osmerus eperlanus, assembly GCF_963692335.1. NCBI lineage: Eukaryota > Metazoa > Chordata > Actinopteri > Osmeriformes > Osmeridae > Osmerus > Osmerus eperlanus. The sequence continues at coordinate 22,229,538 of NC_085021.1, read as the reverse complement.
TTACTAGGGCACTACACAACCTGGGGCTAGATGTTTGCTCTCTCACTCACATTCTTTCTCTCTTTTCTTCACACAGCTCACACACACATGTACGTACACACACACACGCACACACACACACACACACACACACACACACACACACAGCACACAATGCTAAGGGTCAAAAATAAAGGAATGCATTATTCAGGCTGTAATTTATTTTTAGCTTGGGCCTCCATGACTTTGGAATTATTTATTAGGACAGATCATTAAAACATGTTACATTAGGCTG